>NW_028079575.1:0-644 GCF_014824575.4 Sturnira hondurensis | reverse complement strand
GAGCGGTCCCTCGGGCTGGGGGCGGTTTGGGACTGAGTGAGACCCAAGAGGGCCCCTGGGTGCTGGAGTGTTCCCTGCGTGTTCATCCCACGTTCCCTTTGTGGGAGGCCACCGCGCACTTGTGATGCGTCCACCGCTCTCCGTGGGTGTGGTCCTTCATGAAATTATGCTTCTCTGGAGTTTTGAAATAGTTCTTTCTAAGCCGACATAGAATTACTGTTACTGGAAACTTTTAGAAATACTGAGTTGAAATAACCACTGGAAGTTTTTTAAATCCAAGGAAACAAATTTCTGTGTTGGAGACATAAAGTCTGACAGGAGAGTGGTCAGCCTGGGAGCTGACTCCCAGACGGCCTTGGAAACGGCGGACAAGCCAGGACTAGGAATCAAACCCCAGCAGACCCCTGGGAGGGGGTGTGAGAGATGCCCCTGAGGAGTGCATGAGTGACCCACGGACAGTGGCTAGTGGACTGGTTGGACAGTCAGGAACTTGAGGAAAACGACCTGGAAGCTGAGACAGAGGAGGAGACATGTGCTGGTGGACCTGTTGCCGTGGGTGGAGGGGGTGGAGATAGTGGAGTGGGAGGTGATGCCAGCAGAGGGTGTCTGTGTGTGTGTGGGGGGGGGGGCTGGTTGTACTCGGG
>NW_028079574.1:0-614 GCF_014824575.4 Sturnira hondurensis | reverse complement strand
ACACTTTGTGTGCCTCCTGTCCCTGGTGTGCCATGTGCTCTACCCCTCCCCCCATCATGGTGACTGGTCCAGATATTCTAATGAGCAGTGGTATTTCCCTGTCACAACGATTGGGTAAGGAATGGACATGATACTCAACAAGGACCAGTGAGAAGCAAGGGGACAGCTCAACAAATTCTGGGAAAGAAATAGCCTGACTCTCTTGAGAAAGCTTGTGGAACAGCCAGCCCTGTCCCTCCTCCCAGAGTATACACATAACGGGGTGTCTGGACCTGCTGCGGCCAGTCTGCCAACAGGCAGGAAGCCAGCCTGAGAGGATGCTGACACATACTGTGGAAAGACACCAAGGTCATTCCTGGGCTGCTGGATCCAGCTGACCCTGAAGGCCACCCTACTGCTGGACCTCCCATGCTATGAGCTGTGGCTCACTGTACTGTCCAAGATAGCTGCACTGACCTTTCTCCCACCCCACATGCTGCTCTTACAGTGTAACATCTACACTCCACACAGAGAACTGGGAATGGGACTCTGTGACTGCCTCGACCTGTACAGTACAACAGAGGTGACGTGGCATGACCTCTGGGGCTGGGTCACAAAAGGCCAACAGCTTCCAG
>NW_028079573.1:0-617 GCF_014824575.4 Sturnira hondurensis | reverse complement strand
TGATATTTTAATGAAGATGTTAGGTCTGAATAGCATTAAAGAAACATTTCCTGTCCTTTTCACAAATCTCTGGCATTGAGAGATGTCTTTCCAATTGGCAACTGCTGATCAGGCCTGGTAGGGGTCTGACGGTATTAGTATGCCATCCTCTGGAGTCTGCCCCGGTGTATCTGTCCTGCAACAGTTTTTTTTGGCATCCCTGGGTGGGCCAAATATTGCCCCCCTTGGACCCCTGTTCAGTAACAATATTACATTTATAGGTAACTGTGGGAAATGGAGATCATTATATATTTTTCTATCCAAGAACATGCTGTTACTTTCCTATTGTTTAAGTGTCTTTTTGGGAAAAAAAAGATTTTATTTATCTTTATTTTTTTAATTTATTTTTAATTAACTTATTTTTAGAGAGAGAGGAAGGGAGGTTGAAAGGGAGAGAAGCATCAATGTGTAGTTGTCTCTCACGTGGCCCCCACTGGGGACCTGGCCTGCAACCTAGGCATGTGCCCTGGCTAGGAATCGAACCAGCACCCCTTTGGTTCACAGCCCAGGCTCAATCCACTGAGCTACACCAGCCAGGGCAGATTTTATTTATTTTTAGTGAGAGGGGATGGGAGCTG
>NW_028079572.1:0-979 GCF_014824575.4 Sturnira hondurensis | reverse complement strand
CAATAACTGTAGTAGCCACGAAGCGTTGAGGGAGTTCCCCCTCTCTCATTCCCTTGGTCGAGTCAAGTGAGTAAGCCCTAAGGAAGAGGGTAGCGCAGCACTACCAGGAAGAGAGAGAGCCTTTAAAGAGCGAAGCACTACGGAAAAAAAGCTACAGGGGGGTCAGGCGTCCGCAGAAAGCGCCAAAGTACCTAGGGCGGCGTGGTGAGAAGAAAAAAAGAAAGGCGGAAAGAGAAAAAACAAAGCGAATTAGAACTTGACACTAGCGCTAAGTCAAGTCCCGAGTCGAACAACCCAGCTGAGAAAAAAAGAAGAAAAGTAGGAGAATACCCCATCACTCTAACATTTGACTACCGCAAAGTCAGGGGAGAGCGCGAACGCAGTCCCCCACTACCACAAATTATGCAGTCGAGTTTCCCACATTTGGGGAAATCGCAGGGGTCAGCACATCCGGAGTGCAATGGATAAGCCTCGCCCTGGGAAAACCACCTTCGTGATCATGGTATCTCCCCTGCCAGGTAAGTATGAGTTGCTCTGCCCGCCTCCCCGCGAACCCTCACGCTCGCCTCCCTTTGCACCCGCGGTGACTTTTCTCACGCCCCGCCCCCGCGAGGCCCCCGCCCGTGGCCGCCTGGGCGTCCCCCATCCAAAACTTGCCCGTGGCGAGTACAACCTCAGCGGCGTTCGCGTCCCGGGATGCGGGACGCGGAGGCGCAGGCGGAGTGCGACCGGCAGCCTCTGCGCTCCTGGTCATCTGCATACGCCACGCCCTCAACGTGACGTCCTGTCCTCTTGTGCCCCACGGGGAGCCCGACTCTGGAGAGAGCTACCGTGGCTCTTCCAGTTAAAGTAAACGTTAGTTTGCAATTTAAAGTTAGGTTGAGGAGTGCCATCTTTCTCACCGTCTTTTGTCTGAATTTTTTCCCAGTGGAAAAATCAAAGCTTGGGGCTTATCGTTTGTCTTCTTTCTATGAGTTCA
>NW_028079571.1:0-1259 GCF_014824575.4 Sturnira hondurensis | reverse complement strand
GCATAGACAATAATGGGATAAGTGACATTATGTGTCCCAACCACCATCCTCCACAATGAATTCCAGTGGGACACATAGAGCACCTATGTAGGTCTCTTGCCAAAAGTGTAATGGGAAGGTAATCTTTAGAAAACTGTCACGTGAAACCAGCCTGAGGAATATTTTCCATGACTATTGGCCTAGACCCTTTACAAAGTTATATGTATTGAAAGGAAAGAAAGAGAGCAAATGGAACAGATAACAGGACACTAAAAGGAAAAGATAACCAAATGCTCTGCTTCTTCCTTGCCTGGATACTGAATTGTCAAGAATGGAAAACTATAAATAATGTTCTAGGGAAATTGTGGAAATTTAAATATAGGCTCTATGTTAGATAATATTCTTTTATCAATGATAACTTTTGAGTATGAATGCTGTTACTTTTCCATATATACAAAAATCACTGTGAGTGGGATAAATAAACTCAAATATTGAGATAGTGATTGATAAAAAGACAAATATAACAGTAAATCTATCCATGACTTATATATCATATCTATGCATATGTTTTAGATTAAAAATTTTTATCATGTAAAGTTGAGGAAAACTTCCCTCAAGTTTATCATGTAAAAGGTCTGCAACTATAGGTTTAAAATGATTCCCTTGTGTGTGTGTATATATATATATATAAATATGTGTGTGTGTATGTATCCTCACTTGAGGATATTTTTCAATTGATTTTTAGAGAGAGACAGAGAGAAACATCAGTGTGAGACAGAGAAACATCAATTGCTTGTTCCCATACACACCCTGACTGGGCGTGAAACCCACAGCTTTAAGGTGTATGGGAGCTATTCCAAACCAATGGAGCTATCTGAAACCAATGAAGCTATCCAGCCAGGGCTTCCATGTATATTTTTAAACCAATAATATAAGAAATTTTTCAAGACACCAAAAAAATACAAAGGCCAGTGTGTTTCCATCAAGTGTTGCTCAAATAACTGAATACTCATAAAGAAATAAAAGAAGCACCAGTACTTCACACCATAAGTCAAAATTTAGATTATTGAATGGATCAATAATCTAAATGTAAGAGCTAAAAGCATAAAGTTTCAAAAATAGATAATGGTCAGTCTTTGAGATCCTGTTTTGGCAATATTCTTTAGATAGTACCACCCCCCCAAAAAAAGCAAAAATCAGCCTCACATCATTGCAAAGTGTTCTGTTAATAGTCATAGACATTGACAAATAATAAGCCATGCATTTCAAAGACTTGACTA
>NW_028079570.1:0-1756 GCF_014824575.4 Sturnira hondurensis | reverse complement strand
GAGGAGAGGAGAGGAGAGAAAGAGGAAAGGAGAGGAGAGGAAAGGAAAGGAAAGGAAAGGAAAGGAAAGAAAGAAAGAAAGAAAGAAAGAAAGAAAGAAAGAAAGAAAGAAAGAAAGAAAGAAAGAAAGAAAGAAAGAAAGAAAGAAAAAGAAAATCAGGCCCATACGGCACTACAAACTCTCCAGCTCCTCCAGGATTCCAACGGGCTAAATGATGCCTCCTATCATCTAACAATCCGGGCTGGGTCAAATATCCAGCCAAGGCTTTACCCCTTCACCTTGGAGGACTACAGGACTGGTCAGACATAGTAATCTAACATGCAGGGATGGGGCTCCTCCCATGAACAGATTGTGGGCAACACAGGTCCTCTTCCTCAAACCACACGGTCTAGACTCCTGGAGGTTCTCTGCCCACAGTACTTCCAGAAAGTAGAGGACCCTTCAAAGTCGCTACTGGGTGTACAAAACAGACTCCTCCTCTAGCCTGGAACTCTCTCATGGCTCCTCCAGCAGTCACAGACCCTGGTTTTGTGACAAGAGGTTCGATCCATATCTTGGAAACTATGCTAAGAGTCTTTCAGGAGGATTGAATCCTCATGGGTTCCAAATCCAAATGTTACATGGGCTCCTTTCTCCATCTCTGTTGCTGTGGTATGGAGATCCCTGCATGGCTGACACCCCACATTCTCAGTAGGACGGAGCTCCCTGCCACAATATCTCTTGGTCTTTCCAGTCCCTGAATCTGCATGGAGGGTAGTGTCACCCTCTCCTTGCCTCCATCCATCTTCAGTGCCATTGTTTATAAATTTTCATACCAGCTATAGTCCAGTTGGTTTTCCAAGTTGATTACTCTGCAGTTTAGCTGTAAGTTCTGCCTGGGCTGGGGGAAGTGGATGGAACTTGTCACTACTCTGCAGCCATCTTGGAGCCTGTTCAAGATTTCTTGTCAGATAATGCTTGTATAACACAAAATCCAATGTTTTAACAAAGATGGACTTTCCCTTCCTTTCTAGTTTCCCCAATATTGGGAGACCAAGGGTGGAATTACAAAGGTCAGAGAGGGTCAATACATAAGTCATCTGTGCTCACTGTGTGAGCAAGTGTGTGTTCACAGCAGTGTTGGCCCTGCATGTCAGCCCTACTGAAATTTCCCAGGGACACCCGGCCTTGTATGGTTCCCAGTATGCCAGGAGACACAATGGCAACCCGTTAACAGAGCAGGCTCCAGACAGTTGGTGGGGACACACAGGGCACAGATTACAGCACTGGTGACAGGTCCCTTTCCTGTGGTCCCCGAGAGTTCTCGATCCACACGGCACCATTACTACATAAAATAACATGTAGAATCTGGGTATTTGTAGATCATTACAGTGCTGTGTTTTCACTTTCATGTTCGTTATCTTGAACTCCATGGTTTGTAGGAATTGTTTTTTCCCACGTTTTGCATTAAATAAGATGGTACCCTATCTTGTAGCCTTGTGTTGAAACCACAGGTCTGCTTTGAAGGGGCTTTTGTTGTGAGTTTTGTGAGAAAAGTGACTGTGTGGCAGTGTGGTTACACTACTGCACATCCCCATGCTCTCAAGGTCAGAGGGGAGACTGAAGGAGGCCTGCAAATGGACTGAGAATGATCCATCAACCATCAACACACCTCACTGTTTTCTTGCACTGCAGCCCACAGGCAAAACTCCTATGTCCTGGGCTCAAATCATGTTTCAGAATCTTTTTTTTTTTTTTTTTAAATATAATTTTTATT
>NW_028079569.1:0-2808 GCF_014824575.4 Sturnira hondurensis | reverse complement strand
TGTCACTAGAGAATCACAGAACTGAAAACGTCAGGTACAACTCCGGTTACCCTTGAAGCCAGCACGTATCTATAAAGTAAATTGATGCAGGTGCGTGTGTGTGCTTTCTTACATATCGATGTAGTATTTTGACCTTCCCATATACAGCAAGGGCCTGTCTGTGGCCCTTGGCAGAGCTGAGAGTGAGCAGATGGGGGTGTGTCTATACTGCTCTGAGAAGGTCAAGGTACTAGAAGCCTGTTGCTTCTCAGGTGCTCTTTCTGGAACACCTACAACTCTGATCTACCTTTTTTTGTATTATTTTCTAATCTCCCTTTGAAAATTTGGGAATAGTGGGAAAAATAAATTTGGGGCCATCACTTCTCGGCCTTTTGGCTAAGGTCAAGTGTAATAAGTCTGGGGCCGCTCTTCCTTAGAGTCAAGGTTAAGTGTCCAAGTTAATGAAAGAGAGGGACAATGAGGCCCCCAACCTCACATGGGAAGTCCTGAAATCCCTGAAGTAAAAGGAAACTTTGAATGGCACACCAGAGTCCCAAGATGCTGGGTAAGGACCATCATCCTCACTCTAAGCAAAGAGCGTGATACCTTCCCTGCAGAGACAGTCTGAAAAATTCCTAGGGGAAATGGTGCATCATGAGGTCCCAAGTTCACCAAAGAGTATCAAGTTCTCCCTGATATGCTAGCTGGGGTTCTGGGGGAAATGAGTATTGCTATTTTTTCTGCTGAAGTTGATGCAGACCATCTGAGAATACCCACAGACAGAAATCTTGGTCTATTCCTAGAGTGCCTGGAGACCAGGGTCTGCAGAAGCTCTAGTCCTCAGCACCAGGGGAGTCAAATGTATTGACACAAGACTCTCTCCTTCACGCACTAACACCATTCTCTCCTTTGGGGCTGATGGAAGAAGAGATGCAGGAGGCCCAGTTCTGAGGGAGCCAGGGAGAAGGGAGGTGAATCTCTGAATCCCACCTTCTCTGATGAGTTTCTTGTAAACCTATAACCAAGAGGTCTGGAGTATATTGATCCCCTCTCTGCTCTCAACACTGACTTCAAAAAGATGGAATGAAGAGGCTTAGAGGAAGAAGGTAGGATGAGCGAGGACAGCAGGGGACACTGCTGGCTTTCTCTCCAGGGGTGGGTGGGGGAGAGCACCCCATATCTGGTTGGGAGAAGGAGGCAGCAGTTAGGTGGAATTAGTGGGGTACATGAGAGCTCTCAGTACATCATGAGTCTTCAGGTTGTACTCCCAGCTCTTGGGGAGTCTTTGTGAGAGTCCTTGAGCAGCCAACACAGGTATTCAATCTCTTCATCTCTGAGGAAGGGACAGAATTCTTGCTGCACATACTCACAGACTCTAGCCTAGATTCAGNGCTCGGATGGGGACACCAAGGAGTGCTACTGAACCAGTCTGTGTGTCCCTTGCTTCCAAAGGCCAAAAGCCAAAAAATCAGGGTTTGACCTAAGTAAGGGTTTATTGATCGAAAAGGTACCAAGCAAGCATATGGGAGACCTAGTGGGGCCTCAAATCCATCTTGCTTGATAGACTAGGCAAAGGGTTTTAAGGGGCTAAGGGGAACGGGTGTGCAGAAGTGCTGGTGGGGCGAGTGTTTATTGCAGGACCTTGGAACTTGGCCACATGTGGTAAAGAGACACCAACACCAGATCTTCCTGGACAACAGCCCAAGCTCCAGTTTTATCCTGGTCCTCCTGTTCTATGGGGCAGGGCAAGGGTAGGGGGCTTTGGTTCCAGGTGCGGCTGGAGGCCAGAGTTCTCCCATCTGCACGTACTCCAGATACATGGCTTGTGTTTTTGGTCTGTGATCCCTGAATAACAACTGAGTATTGAGAGGAAGATGGCGGCAGAGTAGGACAAAGGATTTCGCTTCCCTCCATGCACCGGAGAAACACCGCACTGATGTGCGGAGGAGCGCAGCAGATGCCCAACAGGGACCCAGCATATAAGAAGGCAGGACTCCAGAGAGTGTAGCAGACACTAAATGACCGGAGGTTGAGGAGAGGAGACGACTGCAGATCAACAAGGTACAAAGGAGCAGCACAGAGGCAGCGGCAGGCCTTCTGCCAGGCTGCACCAGGGCCCTGGCCGGCTACCCCAGTCTCTGAGAGCAGAGGGTGGGCAATAACAAACCTGGGAGAGAACTAGTCATGGGCACCCTCCCGATCTGGCAGGGCAGAGAGTGGAAAACACCAGGAGAGATTGGTTTACCAGTAGTGGCAGAGAGAATAGTGGGCATTCGGAAGCAAACCAGAGAGCTCTGATAACCCATGGAGTCAGGCTGTGGTTGCTGGCCTGGGAGAACTGAGAGTCACCTGTGCATTCCCTGTGGCGTGGGGTCTGAGCCAGCTCTCCCACAGTCTCGTGGAGTCTCGGGCTTCTGGCAAGGCCCCTGGAAGAGAGCCAGCAATCAGCTACCTCACTAATCAGCCGAGAGCAGTCTGAGAAGCACCGGGAATCAGGCTGTGGCTGTCAGCTTGGGAGAATTGTGTGTTGCCCTATGTGTTCAGCCACAGCACAGGGAAACGTCCACGCCCAAGCCTGTGAGACCAGGAAAGCCTGGCTGGGAGCACGCATCCTCACGCCAGAACAGAGCTGGAAAGCCTGGGGAAAAATCCACTCTCAGTGGGGCCCGGGAGAGCAGCGCCAGTCTGGATCTTGGGAGGGCACTGCCAAGACAAGTTGAGTTCATCGAGGCACAAGAAAAGCCACACTAACAGCCCCTCAGGCTGCTGCAGCTGGGGAGACCAGAAGAAAAGGTTTGACCAGCTAGAAACCAACCAGAGGAGTAGGTG
>NW_028079568.1:0-519 GCF_014824575.4 Sturnira hondurensis | reverse complement strand
GTCCCACATATTATATGCTAAGTGAGTTTTCACATTTGGGATGCTAAAGTTATATGAGCATTTAAATCATTTGCTCTATTGGATAAGAAAATAAAAAGGGAGGGACAGACAGGCAGGGTGCTTTTATTAGTAGAGCTTTATTGATTTAAAACTTTTAATACAAAAAACAGTTGAATTCTGTCCTGGATGGTGTAGCTCAGTGGACTGAGCGCAGGCCTGTGAACCACACGATTGCGGTTCGATTCCCAGTCAGGGCACATGCCTGGGTTGCAGGCCAGTTTCCAGCAGGGGATTCACGAGAGGCAACCATACATTGATATTTCTGTCCTTCTGTCCTTCTCTTCCCCTCTAAAAATAAATAAATAAAATCTTTAAAAAAAAAAACAGTTGAATTCTTCCCAGAAACAATAAAATAAGAAAATCTGTGGACTATTTACTCCATTGCTCCCTCCCTACCCCCACCATGCTTAGCTGGCTTCCAGATCTGAGATACGTCTTTATGTGGAAATGTGGGCTAGT
>NW_028079567.1:0-1445 GCF_014824575.4 Sturnira hondurensis | reverse complement strand
AAAAAAATGAAACTTGAGCACCAACTTACACCATACATCAAAATAAATTCAAGGTGGAAAAAAGACTTAAATATAAGCTGTGACACCATTAAAGTCCTAGAGGAGAACACTGGCAGGAAAATCTCAGATTTTTCATACAGCAACATTTTTACCGATATGTCCCCTAGGGCAAGGAATATAAAGGAAAGAATAAACAAATGGGATCTCATCAAAATAAAAAAGTTTCTGCACAGCTAAAGAAAACAGCATTAAGATAAAAAGAGAACCAACTGTTTGGGAAAACATATTTGCCAATGATACTCAGATAAAGATTTAATCTCCAAAATACACAAAGAACTTACTCGACTCCACTCTAAGAAGACAAGCAACCTAATTAAAAAATGGGGAAAGGACTTGAGCAGACACTTCTCCAAGGAGGACATACAGAGGATCCAGAGACACATGAAAAGATGCTCAATATCACTAGCTATGAAAGAGATGCAAATTAAAACCACAATGAGATACCACTTTACATGTGTCAGAATGGCTATCATAAACAAAGCAACAAACAACAAATATTGGAGAGGTTGTGGGGAAAAGGGGACCCTAGTTCATTGTTGGTGGGATTGCAGACTGGTACAACCACTATGGAAAACAGTACGGAATTTTCCCAGAAAAGTAAAAATGGACCTGCCTTTTGATCCAGCAATTTCACTGCTGGGATTATATCCTAAGAACCCTAAAACATCAATCCAAAAGAACCTATGCACACCAATGTTCATAGCAGCACAATTTACAATAGCCAAGAGTTGGAAGCAACCTAGATGCCCATCAGTAAATGAATGGATCAAAAAAACTATGGTACATTTACAGAATGGAATGCTATGCAGTAGAAAGAAAGAAGGAGCTTCTACCCTTTGCAACAGCATGGATGGAACTGGAAAGCATTATGCTGAGTGCAATAAACCAGGTGGTGAAAGACAAATACTATATGATCTCACCTTTAACAGGAACTTAAACAACAAAACAAACAAGCAAGCAAAATATGACCAAAGACACTTAAATTCAGAACAGGCTGACAGAGACTAGAGGGGAGAGGGGAAACAATTTCAGGGGAAAAGGGAAAGGATTCACAGAAACTAGTATAAAGGACACATGGAAAACAACTAAGGGGGGTTTAAATGGGAGGGAGGTGGGGAGCATGGGGGGGTGGGCTGGGATGGGAGTGGGGGATGGAAAACTGTACTTGAAAAATAATTAATTTGTTTTTTTAATATATTTTATTGATTATGCCATTACAGTTGTTCTATTCCCCCCCTTCATTCCCCTCCACCCGCACACTCCCTCCCCTACCATTCTCCCCCCCTTAGTTTATAACCACATGTCTCAAGTTCTTTAGATTCTATATTTCCCGTACTATTCTTGCCCTCCTCCCTATCTATTTTCTACCTACTGTCTATGCTATT
>NW_028079566.1:0-624 GCF_014824575.4 Sturnira hondurensis | reverse complement strand
GCAAGGCTCTCAATCAAGATAGAAAACCAAATAAAGCACCTCTAAGACAAAACAAGTGTAAAAGAATACACCTCCACCAAACCAGCTCTGCAAAAAAATACTAAAAGGTCTGCTTTAAAGAATGGAAAGAAAAGAGAGAGACAGAGAGCAACACAGATACAAAAATGTCAATGTAAATGGATTAAATGCTCCAATCAGACTTCCACCAAGATGGAGGAATAGGTGGAAACACTGTGCCTTCTCCCACAACCAAGTTTGAATACAACAAAGGTTTGGAGAACAAAAGATACAGCCACAAAACAGAATACTGAATTATACGGAAGTCTGACAACCACTAACCATTCAACGGGGACGGTAAGAGGGGCGGAGCCAGCAGCGGAGCAGGATCGGGCAGGACAGATCGCCAGACCTAGGCGTGCAAGTGGCCGGGACCCAGTCAGGGTGTGGGGCAGACTGACGCAGATGCACATTCGAGCACAGTGAGATGGACCATGCAGGCCCCAGGGGGCGAGGGCTGACGGCGGTGGAACACTCGCGTGCAGTGGGACAAAACGTGACGGTGGCAGCTGCCACACCTGTGGGGGACTCGGCAGGAGATGGCAGACGGGACACCATTGCTTCTCT
>NW_028079565.1:0-625 GCF_014824575.4 Sturnira hondurensis | reverse complement strand
GACTATTAAAAAAGCACACAAAGATTGTAAAAATAAATTGAGCTGCATGCATCCAGAAATAAATATTCTTTTTAGTACCCCACAGTCATCCCTAACCCCTTAAAGAAACAACTAGCTCCAAACAATCCCTGTACGGTGATCCAAAAAGTAAACAGAAATCCCATGTACCATAAGGGAAAAAATGTCCAGAGTGTCAAAAGTCAAACAGCCCTTTCCCAGGTGTGCTGTTAGCCATTCTCTAAAAATCTCTGCTTCCTTTCAGTGAGGAATGCTGTTTCAAGGTTGAAATATGGTCGGTAGGAATGCATATTGGTACCAAGTGGTCATTGGTTTCGGTTATTTTTAGTGGATAAAACTAGAAGAGTGAGAGATACCTATATACAGGCACAATAATAACAAGTTACATACATATGGAGATTAGTGACATAAGTTTATATTGATACTTTTGATTCAATTTCAGATCAATATAACTTTTAATTTCCCTATTCTTGTATTGGATCTGTCTCTCCTTTTTTTCCATGCCACTATATGCCTGGTTCTCAAGGTCATAGTAAATGTGAGAATTAGACTATCTCATAAATCACTTGTTTTTAAGAAATGTTATACATATTACCATATTACTAAT
>NW_028079564.1:0-763 GCF_014824575.4 Sturnira hondurensis | reverse complement strand
ACACTTCTTCAGTCCAAAAGAACCTATGCACACCAATGTTCATAGCAGCACAATTTACAATAGCCAAGAGTTGGAAGCAACCTAGACGCCCATTGGTAAATGAATGAATCAAAAAATTATGGTACATTTACACAATGGAATTCTATGCAACAGAAAGAAAAAACGAACTCCTACCCTTTGCAACAGCATGGATGGAACTGGAAAGCATTATGCTGAGTGAAATAAGCCAGGCGGTGAAAGACAAATACCATATGATCTCACCTTTAACAGGAATCTAAACAACAAAACAAACAAGCAAGCAAAATATGACCAAAGACACTGAAATACAGAAGAGGCTGACAGGGACCAGAGGGGAGAGGGGAGAGAATCACAGGGGAAAAGGAGAAGGATTCACAGGAACAAGTATAAAGGACACATGGACAATAACTAAGGTGGGGGCGGAAATGGGAGGGAGGTGGGGAGCACTGTGGGGGGTGGGCAGGGATGGGAGTATAAGACAGAAAACTGTACTTGAACAATAATTAAATAAATCTAAATTTTTTTTAAAAAACAAGACGCTTCTCCTCATGAAGTGCACCAAGGCTATTCCAAGGCCAGTGCGTGAGTCTAAAGTGCCTGGACACATCAGCACCAGCGCAGGCCATTACGACCTCCCTCTAGCAGTTTCCAGGGCAAGAGCACCCATAAATTTGCATGCTCCAAATAACAGAAAGCGGCAATTCTGTTTGTTTCATAAGAGCTATTTCTTCTTTTATCATTTTAA
>NW_028079563.1:0-555 GCF_014824575.4 Sturnira hondurensis | reverse complement strand
AGCTAGAAAATTCACAAAACAAAATCTAGTCAAACCTAAAGGAGAAATGGAAAAATCCACAATGACTGTTGGAAACTGTAACATTCCTCCAATGGTGACTAATTGAGTAAGTAGACAAAAAATAGTAAGAATATAGATTTTAAAAAACACTATCAATAAAAGTATTTTAATTAACATTTATATGACACTATACTCAACAGATACAGAAGACATTTTTTTCAAGTGCACATGGTATAGTCACAAAGGTATACTATATACCGAACCATGAATAAAATCTAATATATTTATTTTATTTTTTCATTGTTATTCAGTTACAGTTGTCTCAGATTTCCTCCTGTTTCTCTCCCCTGCCTCGTCCAATCCCCTGCTCCCAGAGACAATCCCCACTCAGTTGTCCTCGTCCATGGGTCCTTTGTGCATGTTCCTTGACTTGACCCTTCCCCTTCTTTCCCCCGTTATCCCCATCCCCCTGCCCTTCTGGTCACTGTCAGCTTGTTCTTTATTTCCATGTCTCTGGGTGTTGTTGGGTTTTTTTTTTTTTGCCTTTTTTTTGGT
>NW_028079562.1:0-536 GCF_014824575.4 Sturnira hondurensis | reverse complement strand
TTATTCTTATAAGTGGTAACTTGTAATAAAGGGAAGAATCAGACTATAATAAAGGACTGATAAAGTGGAGGGAACTATGTGCCAGAAAGCTGAAAGGCAAAATCCAGTGCAGAAAGACTGAAAAGAGAGAGAGAGAGAGAAAGAGGACGAGTGCACACTTATGGAAAAATAACGTAGTCAAGACAAGGTGTTCATTCATTGAGTCATTCAACACATGTATTCATTATGCTAAGTACTAAAAATGTAGAGGTAAACAAAGCAAATATAAGACACTTCTCCGAGGAGGACATACAGAGGATCCAGAGACACATGAAAATATGCTCAATATCACTAGCTATCAGAGAGATGCAAATTAAAACCACAATGAGATACCACTTTACACCAGTCAGAATGGCCATCATAAGCAAAGCAATAAACAACAAATGTTGGAGAGGGTGTGGGGGGAAGGGGTCTTTAGTCCACTGTTGGTGGGATTGCAGACTGATGCAACCATTATGGAAAACAGTATGGAATTTTCTCAGAAAACTAAAATTGGA
>NW_028079561.1:0-520 GCF_014824575.4 Sturnira hondurensis | reverse complement strand
TTTTAAAAACATTTCCGTCAAAACGAAATAATAAGTGCGCTGAGAGACAACAACTCGTCTTCTTTCTCTTGGCCCATGACCCGCTTTTCCCCTTTAATCCCCGGAAATACGCCCGAGATTCCTTTTACTTCCTGTGCCCACATCACGGTAACCAGTAGGCCCAGCGAGGTCACGTACCAACCTGCCTCCAGGAGGGAAAGAAATGACAAGGGGACCCGACAACCAAAGCAAGCCCCACACGTAAGTAAATAAAGCTACAGATATGGCTAATACGGAAGGAAAACTCTTTCGTCCTTCCACACTGGTTTCACTCTTGCAGAAGCTAGAGTTTCCATTTCCGGTCCCAAGCATCTTACTATGTAGGTCAATAGAAAACCTTTACCGCATATACATATGTGTGTATATATGTATATATATTTATATATATGGATATATATGGGTATATAGATAGATAGATAGATGTGCCCAGTGCCCTGGTGGCCCCTAAGAACTAGATTTCCCCCCAAGAAGTAGATTTACA
>NW_028079560.1:0-655 GCF_014824575.4 Sturnira hondurensis | reverse complement strand
GTGAGGGAATTTTAGCAAAAGCAAGTCTCATAGCAGCCTAGGTACAATACAGACCTGATTCCCCACTGGAGAATCTGTCCATGGGTGTGGGTACTGTGCACTGGACCTCACTTTCCACTGGCTGTTCTGAGTGGGAGCTGGGCCCATATCACACAGAACAGTCTCCCACACTTGTCTAATATTGGTCTTGTCAGGTAAAAGTAATCTGCCTCTTATGGTCCTTGTAAATTGGTAGAAAGAATAAAGCAATTTTGAGGTCAATGACTACATGCCAGATCCCTAGGGGCTAGGTGTATTCACTTAAGAAAAGATCGTGCATCTGGAAAAGCGGCTACAATTGGAGTCAATAACTTAATAAAATCATAAAAATCCAAGTTCTACACACCTTCTGTAAAGGCAAAGAGGGAATTTAAAAAGGTTTGTGAACCTTCCTAGTCTTTAGCGGTGCCTTCAGCTTCCCTAGGGATGTGGCATGCCCTTAGGATTGCTTATGCTTCACTGATTTTGTTCGGAGGGGCTTCTAGTTAGCCTTCCTCATAACGATAGTCAAGTAGGGATTTTCCCCTTGTCAAATTTGTCCATTCCAATCAAATATTCCAGAATTGAGCAAGTACCTACAAGTAACCATGGACTTACTGGGCCAACTATGCTTCAC
>NW_028079559.1:0-785 GCF_014824575.4 Sturnira hondurensis | reverse complement strand
GCTTTCCATGGGTACAACACTGAGACTTCCAGCTTTGTGCTGGGCAGGTAAGCACGTGTTGGTGGGGATTCACTGAGCACGTTTTGTGTCCCAGCTACTGTGCACAGGACCGAAGGGTGGGGAGGGGAGAGAGTGAGGTTTGACCCAGAGGGAGGAAGTATTCCTGCCATGGGGGGTGGGGGGGGGGCACAGGCACTTGTAAACTCTGAGACAAGGCAGATGCATGCTGCCTGGAGGGACAGACACGACTTGGGGACAACAGCCCGGGAGAGAAAACGTTGAAGCCACCTCTCTATTTGGGGCAGATTCATAGGCTCATTGTAACTAGTTCTGAAAAACAAGAAACATCCCGGAGTCCTGGACTGCATCTCAGGTTTAATTTGCTCCTGAGGCCTCCCTGTGTTGGGAAGACCGCCTGGCGGCTTGGCCGGCGTTTGATGAGGCGGAGGCCGGGGTGTGCCTGGATTCCCCCACTTGGCGGCTGTAAAGGGATCCCGAGGGCAGTAAATCGGGGCGGTTCCGTGTCTTGGAATGCGGAGACAAGACTCCTTCAGCTCATTCACCAGCCGTTGCCGGAACCGCTGTTGCCCCCCAGGCGGAGTACAGAGGAAGTGGTGTCTCTGTTAATTGCTCGCCAAAAAGCCATCCGAGGTGGGTAATAAGGGCTGGTTGGTAATAACCCGCGCTTTCTTCTCTTAAAATAGCTTTATGCTCTCAGCTTGCACACTTAACTCTGTTTAGGCTTCCTGCAATTAGCTCTGATGTCTGCACAGGACGGGGTGGCC
>NW_028079558.1:33533-55354 GCF_014824575.4 Sturnira hondurensis | reverse complement strand
CATCCCAGGGGTCTCAGGATAAGCTGTTATGGGAGTCTCAAGTGACCATAAGCCCTTTTCTTTTTAAAATATATTTTATTAATTATACTATTACAGTTGTCCCATTTTCTCTCCTTTATTCCCCTCTGGCCTGTACCCCTTCTCATACCATCATTCTTCCATCTTATTTCATGTCCATGGGTCATACATACAAGTTCTTTGTCTTCCCCATTTCCTATACTGATCTTAACCTCCCCCTGTCTTTGGTACCTACCATTTATGCTTCTTATACCCTGTGCCTTTTCCCCCATTGTACGCCCTCCACCTCCCTGCTCATAACCCTCCATGTGATCTCCATTTCTGTGACTCTGTTCCTGTTCTAGATGTTTGCTTAGTTGTTTTTTTTTTAGGTTCAGTTGTTGATAGTTTTGAGTTTGTTGTTATTTTACTGTTCGTAGTTTTTGATCTTCTTCTTTCTCTTAGATAAATCTCTTTAACATTTTATATAATAGGGGCTTGGTGATGTTGAACTTCTTTAATTTTTCCTTATCTGGGAAGCACTTTATCTACCTTTCCATTTTAAATGGCAGCTTTGCTGGATAGAGCAATCTTGGATATTGGTCCTTGCCTTTCATCACTTGGAATACTTCTTTCCAGTCCTTTCTTGCCTGCACAGTTTCTTTTGAGAAATCAGCTGATAGTTTTATGGGAACTCCTTTGTAGTTAATACTCTGCTTTTCTCTTGCTGCTTTTAGGATTCCTTTCTTATCTTTAATCTTGGGTAATGTAATTATGTTGTGCCTTGGTGTGTGCTTCCTTGGGTCCAAATCTTTTGGAACTCTGAGCTTCCTGCTCTTTCTAAGAGCCTATTTCCTTTGCCAGATGAGGGAAGTCCTCCTTCATTATTTTTTCAAATAAGTTTTTAGTTTCTTGCTTTTTCTCTTCTCCTTCTGACACCCTATGGTTGGGGTGTTGGAATGTTTAAAGCTGTCCTAGAGGTTTCTAAACCTCTTCTGATTTTTAAAAATTCTTATTTCTTCACTGTTTTCCTGTACATTTTCCTTTATTTCACTCCACATAGCTTTCATTTTTTCTGCTATTATGTGAGCAGGAAAATTTCAACAATTTCTGTGAGCTTCCTGTTTACCATTGTTTTGATCTGTGCATCTGATGGGTTAGCTATGTCTTCATCAGTTAGTTGTATTTTTTCTGGAGCTTTGATCTGTTCTTTCATTTGGGCCATATTTTTTTTGCCATGGTGCACCTGTTACATAATAAGGGGAGGATCCTTAGGTATTGGCCAGGGTGGGGCAACCCTCTTTGCTGTGTTGTGGTGCTATATGTGGGGGAGGGGTTGGAGAGGGAACAGTGCTGCTTGCTCAGCTCTCTGCCAACTTTCAGTCCCTTCCTCTGCTACCCACAAGCAAATTGAGCCTTTCTGGTGCTGATTCCCAGGTGGGTGGGTTTGTGTACATCCTAGGACCCCATGTGTCCTGCTAGTCAACTCTCCTGTGAGGTAGGGAGTTTCTCCTACTTCCACAACCCCCACAGAGTTTCTCAGTCAGAGGTTTTGCGGCTTTATTTCCCTGCACTGGAACCCTGCATGGTGCAGTCTGACTTGCTCCCCAGTTTTTCCTCCTGGGTTATCCACACCAGCGCAAATGTGGGACCACCCACTCCACCAGCTACTGCTCTGCCATGTCCTCCATCCACTGCCTTGCAGAGTCCTCTCCACCCCAGCTGCCCGTCTCCATCCCAACTACCTGTCTGGATGAATATTTCTTCTTGAACTCCTTGATTGTCGGACTTCCATACAGTTAGAATTTCTGGCAGTTCTGGTTATGTTTTGTTTTAAAATTTGCTGTTGTCCTTCTTTTGGTTGTGGGAGGAGGCAAAGTGTGTCTTCCTACACCTCCATCTTGGCTGGAAGTCTGATAACCTTTTGAAAAGGAATCAGTACATATCACATTCCTATTTAAGATACTCCATTGGCTGTTTTGTTATGTTTAGAATAACGTCCTCATCCCTGTACTGCAACCCACCCACCTCTGACTGCATGTCCAGTATAACTCTTTTTTTAACAATGAACCAAACAGGTTTTAGAAAACTCCATGTTAGTTCCTACCTTATGCCTTTCACTTGCTCTGCACCCAGATTTCTGCATGGCTTGGGCCATATCATCATTCATTCATGCTCAGAGATATCTTGTGGGTGCCTCTGTTGCAAAAAATGAAGTACACTCCCGCCATTTTATCTGCTAAAGTAATTCATTTTCTCATCACTATCACTATTAGCATTATTATTAGTACTTATCACTATCTAGAATCCTGTTGTTGTTTTGTCTGCTTGTTTTATCTGCCTCCCCAACCCCACAACCCCAGAGTAAAATTCCATCTTGCCTCTTTGGTTCAGCACAGTAGCCTCAGCAACTAGTGTAGTACCTGACCAGAGGGTGGGTGAATCCTCCAAGGCAGGGATCCAGCTGAATGAATGTATAGAGCAGTTAGGAATTGTGTCCCACTCACTGCTAGTAATAGTCAACTCCAACAACTTAAACACAATTTAGAACTTGATCTCATGTAAAGCAGTGTGGAAGCTGGCAATCCAGACCCATCTCACAGCTCTAAGAAAGCATCAGGAATCCAGGTGCCTTTCAGGTTTCTGCTCTACCATCCTTAATCCATAGACTGTACCCTCATGGTAACAATGTGGCTCATGGAGCCCTCACTATCATTCCACAGTCCAACTCAGAAGAATGCCAATGGCAAGGGGCCAGAATGGTACCTCCCTCTCCTCACCCCACGCCAACAGAGTCAGCTTCTTTAAGGATGTGTCCACCTCAGTGGCCACACTTAAGGGCAGGAGGGGCTGGGAAATAGTGTCTAGTTGAGCACATTGACATGTGAATAACTTCAGGGATTGTTAAAGAACAAGAAGGGATGTTGAGTAGCCAAAGAAGCAGGCTCCTAACTGTTTACTAGTCAATTTAAGGGAATGGGAAAGGACTTGAAATCACCTTTGAGACAGGAGGGCACTGAAGTTCCTGTCTTCTGACTGATCAGAACTGTTTGCTCCATCTCCACTTCAACTGCCCTGCCTTCCTCCAACACAACTTCAGCCACAATTATTTAAGTCTCTCTTTATTTCTGTCTCCAGGACAGGGAGCACATTCTCCTGTACTTTACCTTCACTCCCTGGCAATATTCTGCATATCCTAGCTTTTGATCTCCTGGCCAGTACCCAGCACCCTGGAAGGTGCTGATTCAGGCTCTGCTCCAGATTCCAGTGTGGCAATGGATAAGCCCGATTCCTGTCTCTGTTTCGTCATCATTGTTGTTATCCTGTAAAGATGCACTCATATTGAAATCATCATTTAGGCATCATCCCCACACTGGCCTTGAGTCACAGGCTCTGAGCTGGTTGTTTTCAGGCAGAGGAAGCAGGTATGTTGGAGGACCTTGTCTTCCCAGAATGAAGCCAGTTAGTGAAAATTCAGGCCTCCCTCATGTCTGTCAGGGGAGAGACACGGCAGTCAGAGGAGAGCTAATATTTTTTCAGAGCCTTATTATGTGCCAGCCTCCATGCGTCTGTGCTATCTGTCTTGTTCTTCAGACCTTCTTGTAGTTTGTAGATCATGGTAGTCATAGTAGCTGTGACATTTCTTCCCAATACCCCTGGCCTTTATTCAGCCTCATTGATTATGTGGAAGGAACATTTGGGAGAGGGAGGAAGGACAGAGAGGCACGATGCTGCTTCCTATGAGATGTCTCATTTCCCAGGACCTTTCCTCTATGGCTGCCTTCACAGAAGGTTCTGAGTCCTCTCAAAAATTTGGACTTCCAGCCAAGATGTAAGTGGAGGTGGAAACACTGCCTCCTTGCACAACTAAGTTTAAAGAAAACGAAGTTTTAGTAACAGAAATGCAGCCAAAACACAGAAAATTGAACTGTACGGAAGTTTGACGACAATGAACAACCATTCAACCAGACTGCATCACAACCCAGTGACTGTGCTGACCCCGCCCCCCCATCCCCAGCCATGAACACCTAAGGCTCTGCCCCTCATACATAACAGGTGCAAACACACCAAAACATTATGGCTCAAGAGCAGCTCAAATCCCAGAGTCTATGATTCTAAGTGACCAAGAAATAGCCAACCTATCAGATGCACAGTTCAAAACACTGGTGATCAGGATGCTCACAGAATTGGTTGATTTTAGTCACAAATGAGAGGAACAAATGAAGGCTAAACTAATTGAAATGAAGGGAAATGCACAGGGAACCAATAGTGATGGAAAAGAAACTGGGACTCAGATCAAGGTAGTGGACCAGAAGGAAGAAAGAAATGACCAAACAGAAAAGAAGGAAGAAACAAGAATTCAAAAAAATGAGGAGAGGCTTAGGAACCCCCAGGACATCTTTAAACGTTCCAACATTGAATTACAGGGGTACCAGAGGGGGAAAAGGAACAGCCACGAGTGAAAAACTTATTTGAACAAATAGTAAAGGAGAACTTCCCCAGTCTGGCAAAGGGAATAGACTTCCAGGAATTCCAGGAAGCTCAGAGAGTCCCAAAGCAGTTGGACCCAAGAATGAACACACCAAGGCACATCATAATTACATTAGCCAAGATTAAAATGAAGGAGAGAATTCCAGAAGCAGCAAGGTGAAAGGAGAGAGTTACCTACAAAGGAGTTCCCATCAGACTGTCATCTAATTTCTTAAAAGAGACGTTACAGGCAAGAAGAGACTCAAAAGAAGTATTCCAAGTCATAAAATCCAAAGACCTACATCCAAGATTGCTTTATCCAGTCAAGATTTCGTTTAGAATGGATGGGCAGATAAAGTGCTTCTCACATAAGGTCAACTTCAAGAAGTTCATCATCACCAAGCCCTTATTATAGGAAATGTTAAAGAGACTTATCTAAGGAAAAGAAGATAAAATATATGAACCGTGAAAAGACAGCAAACTCACAGTTATTAAGAACCACATCTAAAAGTAAAGCAAACTAAAAGGACCTCTAAATGGGGAGTGGAACAATAGAAATGGAGATCACATGGAGGGTTAGCAACAGGGGAGTGGGAGAAGGAGAAGCGGGGAGAAGGTACAGAGAATAAGTAGCACAGATGGTAGGTAGAAAAGAGGGGGGAGGGCAGGAATACTATGGGAAATACAGAATCTAAAGAACTTGTGACACATGGATATAAATGTAAGGGGGAAATGGTGGGGGAGGGGTGTGCTGGGTGGAGGGGAGTGAAGGGGGGTAATGGAACAACTGTAGTGGCATAATTAATAAAATATACTTAAAAAATTTGTTTTGGCATACTGTATGACCTGTCCTTTGAGACCTGAATCTCCAGAGTTTCTTATGTGTTGTTTTTTTAATTGATTCCCAAGTTTCATTCAAGAACTCATAGAAAATGTGCCAGATAAATGAGTTTTAATCTTCATCTTCCTCCTCTTCATCCTGTTTATTGCAGAAGTAACACAACTTGTGACTTTCTTTGCTATTAGCAACCAATCATGGAGATTATTCTTCAAATATTTTTGGTGAGATATTTCAAATACATTTTGGGAGAAGGCACCTCAGAAGTTACAGTGGTCTCACTCTTTCTTTTTTTCGCGGTTATATCTCTCCACTAAGATTCCCATCTTTAGCAATCACGTTGATTCTCTCTTGAAGAGACTCTTCAAGATTGGCAGCATCCATGGCTCTATTTTCTAGTGGGTGGGTGCAGTTTAGGGCAAACTTCAGAACTGCCTCCTTATTTTTGCCCCCCTTTGCCACAAGCTTTTTCACAGGGACCATGGTGGTGGTGGAGGCAGAAAGGGTGGTTCCTTGCCTCTCTTGAAAATCCTTTTTCCTGATATGTTTGCATGTCCTCCACAAAGTGATGGTGAGGCTTAGAGCCAGTACATCAGCCTCACCGCCTTGTCTCCCCACCTCCCTCAAGGGTTTGTTTTTCTCTTCTAGATTGTTGAGGTCACTGAGGAGAGCAACCACATCTGAAAGCCGGGGGCCGTGTACAAGGAATCATTCTGTGCCCAGGATCAATAGCAAACCTTCCTTCTGACCTGTCAGAGAAAACAATTCATCATCCTAGAATATGGCAGGTGACTATTAGCTATGGGAGAGTGAAACTTGTTTAAATTAACATTTTAATTCAAAATTGAATATGTTGTTCTAAAAACCCATACAACACTGAAGTGTATAACACTTGTTTATAATGTGGATCACTACCTTGAATTACCTTATTTTGTATTTTCTTGTGTTATTGTCTATTGAAATCCTACCAAAATATAAGTTCCTCAAAGGTAAGGGCCATGTTGTCCAGTCTGTGGAGTGATCCCTGGGAATAGTAGATGCTCAATAAATAGTTGAGTGAGTGAGGCCTGGGAGTAACCATGGTTAGAAATTCAGTATGACTCCCCATCTTCACTTGTGTCCCTGCTCATGACAAACACCCTATTCTGTGACATCTTTTTAGTTCTCAACAGTATAACATGAAAATCCTTTCATTTCAGAAGATAAAAATCCACTCTAAATGTGATATTATACATTAGGATTTCTCCACCTCAGCACTAATGACATTTTGGGCCATATAAGCCTTTGCCTCGTGCGTTGTCGGATGTGTAGCAGCATCTGTGGGGCTCTGTCTACCAGATGCTAGTAGCCCCCCGACCCCGAGTTGTGAAAACTGAACGGTCTCCAAATATTGTGAAATGTCTTCTAGGAGGCAACACTGCCTCTAATTGAGAATTATGGATATAGATGTTGCCTTGTCTCCATTTTCCTATTAAGCCCCCAAGCAGAGTCCATTCACTAAAAAATGAGTATGAGAAGGTAAAATAAACAATATTAATCATTAGTCTAACTCATGGAATTCAACCTTCATACTCTGTTGAACGCCCCGAAATTGTTTGCTTTAGACTAATTTTTGTATTTTTTCTTTAAAGACCTAAACTGAAAATTTCAGAAAGAAAGTTTAAACATTTTGGTCTTAGCCATGACTTGGGAAAATTTAAACAAGTCACCAGAGCTGCCTCCTCCCACCCCCCAAAAAATCAGTACATAATCTCACGTGAAGAAGGGAAATACTACTTCAGAAGCTGTTGGTAATAACGACACACCAGCACCTATAAGACCGGACTCTTTTTAGACTTCTGGTCATCATACCACCAAAGCAGGGCTCCTCTTGGGCCTGCCTTCCCTATAGTTGTATTAGGAGCCCAATTTTGATATCTTATTTACATGTGAAATTTTGATGGGGCTGAAGGAAGGGAAGCAGAACTGTGTCGGTAGCTGGTGCCTGTCAACATAGGGTTAGCACAAAAGATTAGTTACAGTACTTTTTTATTTTGATGTTCAGGAATAGGGCTATGACTTCTCATAAAGCAAAACTGAAATAAATGGATTGGGGTTTTTAAAAACCTTCGTTGTATGATTTTTGAGGAATCCTAATTTGACCCATTGTGTATCTGTATATCAGTAAACTCAAGTAACAATGAGGTATGATATGACTGGATTAAAAACTCACTAAGAAGGTTGGCATTTCTTAGCTTCAGTTGCTGTAATACTCCTGCTGAAAAATATTTCATTTTTTATCTTAGTCCTTATTCAATTTTGACAAAGAGGAATTGCTCTTTAAGAGAAATGATTTCTTCTCTGGATTTAGGTAAAAAAGTGCTCATCGTCTTCGCGCACCAAGAACCTAGGTCTTTCAATGGATCCTTGATGAAAGTGGCTGTGGACGAACTGCGCACGCAGGGCTGCACTGTCACCGTTTCTGATCTCTATGCCATGGACTTTGAGCCGAGAGCCACAAGGAAAGATGTCATTGGTAAGTCATGGGTCACAAGCTCTGTGCTTTTTAAAACTTCCTTCTTTGCGTGTGTACATTTTATATGGAAGTATAACTGATATAACATTACTCTCTGGTTTATAGTGTAATGATTCAGTATATGTATATATTGCAAAATGATGACCACGATAAGTCCAGTTAAAACTCATCATCTCACAATTATAAACTTTTTCTCCCTCATGATGGGACCTTTTAAGATTCACTCTCCTAGCTACTTTCAAATATACAATACAGGCTTATTTACTGTAGTCACCATGCTGCATACAGCATTTTTGTAACCTAAACATTTTATAACTGGAAATTTGTACCTTTTGACCCTGACACCCGAATTGCCTGCTGCCCAACCCCTGCCTCAGCCAACCACCAATCTGTTCTCCTTACCCACAAATTCAGTTACTTTTGTTTGGTTTTGGGGATTTTGTTTGTTCTTTTTTTATTTTTTTAAGTTCCATGTGTAAGTGAGATAGTATAATATTTATCCTTTTTAGTCCGACATATTTCACTTAGCATAATACCCTCTAGGTCTATTCATGTTGTTGCAAATGGCAAGGTTTTTTTATTCTATTTTTGTTTTTTTGTGGCTAAGTACAGTATTTNGCAGAAGCTCCTGCACTCAGGACCCTCCCAGACCTCCCCCTGTGTCTCTTCATCAGGCTGTTCATCTGTATCCTTTAATAAGCTGGTAGATGTAAGCAGGTGTTTCTCTGAGTTCTATGAGCTTCGCTAGCAAATCAATAATAAGACCCAAGACAGGGTGAGATCATGGAAACCTCCAATTTGTAGCCAAATCAGACATAAGTTGTGGTAACCCAGGGACCTACTACTTGCAACTGGCATCTGACAGGGAGGCAATCCTGTGGGACTGAACCCTAAACCAGTGGGACATGACACTATCTCTAGGTCAGAAGTGTTAGAATTTAGTTAATTTGTGTAATACTGAGCTGGTGTAGTGGAGAATCAGTTGGTGTGGGGGAGAAAAACCCACACATTTGGTGACCAGAAAGGTCAGAAGTTGCAGTACTTTGTATTAGGAGTAAAGGAGACTCACAGGAGAGAAACACAGGAAGAGCTAAGACTAGGTTTCTCCCTGTTTAGGAGGAAGTCTGGAGTGAAGTTTTTCCTTATACAGATAAGCAGACAAAAAATACTGTAATATTATATTTGATACCTATGTGCTACAATGACAAAAAGTATGAGGGACAAGGAAATGTAAAAACAGCAGAAGAATTCTGGCTGAGGAATCAAAAGGTTTTCCCAGAATCCATAGCACTTGAACTGAGGTTTGAAGAATAAGGATGAATTAAGCAGGAAGGAGGCTATTCCAAACTAGGAGACACAAAATCTTGCAAAAGTATGCACGTTTGAGGAAACCAGTCACCTACTATTGCTCTATTGTTCGACATGAGGAAGCTTAGACTGGTGTGCAGGAGAGACTTCCAGGTTGCAACTGTGGCTGGACCCACAAGCTAGACTAGGGCCTGGACAGAGATTGCTTCCCAACAGCCCTGTTTGGGGACTGTCTGTTTGAAGTCAATATACATTCTGATATAAGCCAGCACCTCTTCCCTGTCTCCTGCTACATGCTGGTTCCTGGGACAGGCCACTGTCCTGACCTGGTCAAGCATGCAATTTCCCATACCTGGTATCATTCACATACCAGTACCCATGACTATCCCCCACCAAACCTATATAGTTCTTTGGCTCCTGGCCAGCTGCACAGAATTGATTTAATCTTGCAGCCACCTAAGATGTGCTTCATATGCTAAATTTCTATTAATAAACTATATCAATTACCAAACTGGATGGCCAGCCTTTTCTGTCTTCCCTGACCTCTGCTTGCAAAGATACATTTTGAGTCCTGGAGCCTTCACTGGGTCTGTGTATGTTAACAACTGAATATCTACCAAGGGCCTTATTTGTGATGCCGATAAATTTCTACTTGATCTTGCAGTCTACAGGCAGTCTCTGAAGAATTCTGAGCTGTGTGGTCACATAAACAGAGTTACTAATTGGAAAGATTACTCTGCAGCAATGCAGACAAACAGGATGAGAACAGGACAGAAGTAGCAGTGTTGAAAGATGCCATGTGCTCAACCAGTGGTAGTGGAGCTACAGGGCATGGGAGGAAGAAGTGCTCAAGAGGAATGCAAGGCAGACCCAGGGGACTGTAAGTAGGAAAAAGGAATCCAGCACAACTCTCAGATTACTGAGGTGGACCACCAGGTGAATGGCTGACAACATGCAAGACTGGGGAAAGAGGAAGGCAAATGAATTTGGGAATTAATGTGAATTTCATTTTTGATATGGTAAGTTTTGGTTTCCATGTAAGGTTCAGATATGGCACCAATGTCATTGTGGGGGTCATCAACATATGGATGTAACGGAAGTCAGGGGTTGGGGGGCGTTTACCAGAGAGAACATGGGACACCAAGAAATGCCAATACATAAGGGTGAATGAAGAAGAGCCAGGAAAAGACAAAGATAGGCCAGAAAAGCATAAAAAGAATCAGGGAGTCATTAACAAAAAATAAGAGTTTAAAAGAAGGTGTTGATAGAACAATCAAACAGTATGGTATTAGCAGAAAAATAGACACACAGACCAATGGAACAAAATTGAGAAAACAGAAATAAACCCACATGTATACAGGCAACCAATATTAGGCAAAGAAGCAAAAATCATAGAACGTAGGAAGCCTTCTCAATAAATGGTGTTGGAGTTCAGGAAGCACAGAGAGTCTCAAACAAATTAGACTCAAAGAGGACCACACCAAGACTCATCATAATTAAGATGCCAAAGGTTAAAGATAAATAGAGAATCTTAAAAGCATCAAGAGAGAAGAAGAGTGTTACCTACAAAGGAGTTCCCATAAGACTGTCAGCTGATTTCTCAAAAGAAACCTTGGAGGCAAGAAGGGACCGGCAAGAAGTATTCAAAGTAATGAAAAGCAAGGACCTACAACTAAGATTACTCTATCCAGCAAGGCTATCATTTAGAATGGAAGGGCAGATAAAGTGCTTCCTAGATAAGATTGAGTTAAAGGAATCATCATCACCAATTCCTTATTATATGAAACGTTAAAAGGACTTATTGAAGGAAAAGAAGAAAATCAAAATATGAACAGTAAAATGACAACAAATTCACAACTTTCAACAACTGAATTCAACAAACAAAAACAGTCTAAGCAAACAACTAGAACAGGAACAGAATCATAGATATAGAGATCACTTCGAGGGTTATCAGTTGGGAGGGGGAGAATGGGGGAAAAGGTACAGGAATTAAGACACCTAATTGATTGGCACAAAGTAGACAGGGAGATGTTAAGAATAGAATATCAAATGGAAAAACCAAATAATTTATATGCACAACCCTCGAGCAGAACTAAGGGGGCAGGGTTTGCTGGAGGGAAGCAGGGTACTGGGTGGAGGGGCACAAAGGGGAAAAATGGGGACAACTGTAACAGCATAATCAACAAAATATACTTACTTATATAAAACAAAATATAAAACAAACAGATCTTTACCAGGAAAAATAAATGAATAGATGGTGCTGGGAAAAATCTGAGGGCCATACACAAAAGAATGATACTAGACTGCTATTTGACACCATTCACAAAAATTAACTCAAAGTGGATTGCAGACTTAAATATAAGACCTGAAACAATAAAATACATATAACAAAATGTAGATACCAAGTTGAGGACCTTGTTCTCAGAGAGGTTTTTGTGAACTTGAAACCAAATTCAAGGTAAATAAAAGCAACAAATAACCAAAAAAGAAAATGGGACTACATCAGAGTAAAAACCTTCTGCAGAGAAAAAAAGGAAAAGAAAACCAACAAAACAAAAACGTATTTAACCAAACGGGAGAAGATATTTGTAAATAATACCTTCAATAAGGTGCTAATATCCAAAATATATAAAGAGCTCATACATCTCAACAACAACAAAAAACCCTAACAATCCAATTAAAAAATGAGCAGAGTACCTGAACACACACTTTTCCCATGGAGACATACAACTGGCCAACAGTACATGAAAATGTGCTTAGCCTCACTAGTCCTTAGGGAAATGCAAATCAAAGCTACAATCAGATAAACCTCACACCTGTTTGAGTGACTGTTCTCAACAACACAAAAAATAACAAGTGTTAAATAGGGTGTGTAGATAAAGTAACCCTTGTTCACTGCTGATGGGAATGCAACCTGGTACAGTCAGAACTACCTTATGACCAATGGTGTTTCTTCTGGGTATCTGCCCCCCCAAATGGAAAACATTTATTCATGAAGATGCACACTCATATGTATCCCTATGTTCACTGCAATATTATTCACATTGGCCAAGACATGGAAAGGGCCTAAGTGCCCTTCAATAGGTGATTGGACAAAGATATGGTACATTCATACAATGGAACACCATTCGGCCATATAAGGAAAGTTGAAATATTGCCATTTGTGACAACATGAATGGATCTTGAGAATACCAGGCTAAAAGCAATAAGTCAGATGGAAAAGGACAAGGACCACATGATTTCACTCATATGTGAGCTATAAAACAGACAGGAACAAAAGAAACAAACTCACAAACACAGACAACAAGCAGTGTGGTGGTTACTAGAGGGGAAAGGGCATGAGAAGCAGGTAGTCAATTGTAAAGGAGGTCACATGTATGGGGACGGAAGGAAGGTACACTTTGGGTGGTGAGTACACAATACGACATACAGATTATGTATTATAGAATTGTACACTTGAAACTTACATAAAAACTTAAGTGCAATCCACTTTGACAAACTTAAGTTCAATGTCACCCCAATGAACTTAATTTTAGCAAAAGGACCTGAGCCCTGTCTGGTCACCAGTTCTATCCAGGTCAGGGCACATGCCTGGTTTGTAAGAGGCAACCAATTGATGCACCTCTCACACATCGATGTCTTGCTCCCTCTCTTTCTCTCTCCATTCCCCTCTCTCCAAAAATACATAAATAAATAATCTAGAAAGAGGAAGGAAGGAAGCAAGCAAGGAAGCGAGGAAGGAAGGAAGGAAGGAAGGGAGGGAGGGAGGGAGGGAGGAAGGAAACAGAGCTGAGCAGTTAAGCAGTTTGGGGTGAGTAGTCCATGTGGGACTGTAGTGAGTGGCCATGGTTAAGCAGCAGTGAGGGTCCTTAGAACCAAGTTAGTGTAGGATCCATCTCTGAGGATACTAAAGGCTGCAGAGGTGTGGAGGGATGATGGCTGAAGAATGAAAGGGAAAGCTAGCTAAGCCCCATGCTAAAATCTTGCAGGCAATTATCAGGCTGTGGAGGAATGGTGGCCTGCCAGGGGCGCCACCCACACCTGTCCAGTGAGTGCTGGAGGGATCAGAAAGAGGGACTTTGGCGGGGAGGATTGCAGGGAAGGTGAGATGGGAGTTGATGGCAAAGTGGTTCTGGGAAACCAGAGCTGACCACAGAGGGAGTCAGGGCAGAGTGCTGGGTGAGTCCCAGAGCACAGGGAACAGGTTCAGGGGACAAAGGCGTCAGTTAATCCCAGAAAGGGTTTGCTTCTCAGATGGTAGCTGAGCTCTACTGGGAGATAAGGGTGCTCAGAGCCCCTGAAAGCTACTGGCACTGCTGGCCTCCAAGGGACTAGCAACTGCTGTGCAGTGGTGGAACTGCTCCCACCTAGGTGGGTGAAGTTCGGGGTGGAGGGGGGATGGTCCCCCGAGGACTGGCCAGAGATAGGGGGTTTGGAGCCCCGCCACTGCTCTCCACTCCTGGAGCGTCCCTTCCTCCCCACTGTGCCACAGGACCGGGCTTGGCAGGGTTCGCCCCATGCCCCACCTCCTCCCGGCTGGCTTTCCAGAGTCAGCATGGGGCAGTCAGCCACCCACTGCACCCACTTGGCAGAAGGTGCTTCCTTGAGCCACATCTCGCCAGAAAGGGAATGAAGAGGTCGTGGGACCAAGGCAGGTCGCAATTCCACCCAAGGGACAGAACTGGACGTGTGGAATTCAGGGAAGGCTTGAGCTGGGGGGTGGGGGCATGGGACAGGTATGGGGAGGTCAGTGTCCTAACCCAAGGGGAGAAAGGCCCTGCTGAAGGAGGACCTTGGAAAAGATCCCCTGGGGTGAATCACCAGAGTCCCAGGCCCACTCAGGAGGGTCTAGGGGCACCCAACACAGTCCATTCTGTTAGTTTGTACCACAAAGCCCTCTTTATTTCCTTCAAAACACTAGCCACCATCCCTGGTAATTACTTGTATTCCTTCATTTCCTCGATTTCCACTACAAAGTAACTTCCAGGACAGGAGGCCAAGTCTCCTCTCATTTCCCAAGGCTGTAACAGAGTGTGTCCACTCTGTGTTCATGAAGTGCTGTGGCCCAGCTTTCTGTTGAGGCTCCACTTTCTGATTAAATGTTTGAGATCTTATCTACACCTTAGAGCGGTTTTATTGCACTTTCAAAAAGTAGCACAATATGTAATTCTTCTTCAAACACAGGAGAGTTTTCATTATCCTATGAAAACCCTTAAAAGAGAAGATGTGTCTCGGAAGTTTTGCTGGTCACCTACTTTAGTGTACTATTCTCAAAGTAGGCCAGGGAAATACTGTAAAGTTTTGTTCTCACCTTGGTGGGCATGCAGTGCTCCACCTCAGGAGCTGGTTTTCATATCTGCTCCTGTGGGGGTCCCTAATTACTCACCAGAGGGTAGAATGCTCAAGAGTCAGGGAGTTATGCCTGTACCCTAGTATCCCTGTGCAGACTTAGGGCTTCCTTGGAGCAGTTCCCAACTCTTAAAGCAGTTTTCTCCTGTGAATGTTTTGATCAAGGTTTACTTTTTCACTAATCTGAGCTTTCTGCTTCTCAAACCTTACTAATAGAGTTTCTGATCCACCGAAAGCTCTCTTCTTGTTTTTCAGTGGGACGAAGGATTTATGTTTTTAATTTCCTTTTTCTCTTCCTAGGGATTTGGATGGGAATGCTGCAGGATGGGGCCTGGCACAGTGCAGGTCTGCTTCAGGCCAGCCTATAGTGTGTGGGTCCTTGACTTCATGTAGGAAAGATTTCACAACAGGAGGCCATGTGATTCTGAGGGTTTATTAAAGCTGGGGACAGAGAAACAAAGGGAGGACTTAAGGTAGAAGCAGCAACAGGAGAGCCTACGCTGTGCTGGGTTTTGGCTCTCTAAAATGTCATAGGACAAAAGTGAGCCAAGGAGGGGCTGCTGTTAGCTCACTGGGAAGTCAGAGAAAGAGGGCCTTGGAGACAGGATCAGGGAGGGGGTTAGCCCTGGGTGAACTGCCACTGCCTGCTGCTCCCTGGTTACAGGTCTTATGGGGATCCCTAGATTTTAGAAGAAAATCAAAGGTTCATGCCCAAGAAGGGGCATGGGCATACTGCAGAGTGAGTCAGCACCAGGTCTTTGTCTTGAGGGTTTTTGTCTTCTGTGGGTGAGACTCTTAGGGAAGGGTTTCAGCAGGATGCTCATCAGCTTTCCATGTGTTTCTTTTTAAATGTGCTGATGTATCGAAATGAACATAGAGGGGAGTTTGGGGTTATTCCTTTGTCCACTGTTTTACTTTTATCTTGGGTCTGTCTGGGTTTAATAGGGTTTTTTGTTATTTGTTCTCCTAACTTCATCTGTAATTGGGTCTTTGTCCTTTATTTTACCAACCTTGGTCATTTAAGCTGTGTATTCTGTGATTAGAGAGGGGAGTTATAACCCTTTGGTCTAGTGTCTTTGGTTGGGGATGATAAGGTCTTGCAATGGACTAGCTGGCTATAAATTGCTCAAACTGTTTGGCCTTGTTGTTCTTGTCTCAGTTTGCCCACTCCACTTGCCCAGGACTTTGCCTGGCTTCTTACTATCCTGTCACAGGAAAGCCTCAGCATGAGCTCTGTTTGCCATATTGCAACAGAAGGTTTTTAGCCATTTTAATTCTGCAAATGCTAGCCTTTCCCCTTCCACTTCAAGCCCACTGCAGAAGACTGTTCAACATAAACTTTAATAATGTTGCAAAAATAATGTGTCCCTGTAACAAAGTCAAGAAATCCAGAAGAATGAAAAATAAAGAATGAAATGTTTCTCTCCTTTCTCCCCTAGATAGCCTGGCATATATTAAAATATGTACATATAGAAATATCTGCATTTATGTAATTCCTACATTTATGTACTATTTTTATTAAAAATCTACATTTATATTAACGTTTTTATAAAAATAGAACCATAATATCTATAAAGGAAGGCTTGCAAAAAAAATCCCCAACAGGAACTTAGACCCTGATCTAACACTAATCTTTTGGGGTTTTTTTAATATGTTTTATTGATTATGCTATTACATTGTCCCTCCACCCACCTTATTCCCCTCCACCCTGCACACCTTCTCCTGTCCACATTCCCACCTTTAGTTCACATCCATGGGTCACTCATATAAGTTGATTCTTTGGCTTCTACATTTCCTATACTATTCTTAACCTCGTCCTGTTTATTTTCTACCTATCATTTATGCTACTTCTTCTCTGTACCATTTCCCCCTCTCTCCCCCTCCCACTCCCCCCTTGATAAACCTCCATGTGAACCATTTCCATGGTTCTGTTCCTATTCCAGTTGTTTGCTTAGTTTCCTTTTGTTTTTGTTTTAGGTGTGATTGTTAATAACTGTGAGTTTGGTTGTCATTTTACCGTTTATATTATTTATCTTATCTTAAATGAACCAGTTTAACATTTCATATAAAAAGAGCTTGATGATGATAAACTCCTTTAACCTGACCTTGGCTGAGAAGCACTTTATCTGCCCTTCCATTCTGAATGAAAGCTTTGCTGGGTAGAGAAACCTTGGATGTAGGTCCTTGCCTTTCATGACTTGGAATACTTCTTTCCAGCACCTTCTTGCCTGTAAGGTTTCTTTTGAGAAATCAGCTGACAGTCTTATGGGAACTCCTTTGTAGTTAACGATCTCCTTTTCAGTTGCTGCTTCTTAGATTCTCTCTACTTATTTTTAATCTTGGGTAATGTAATTATGATGTACCTTGGTGTGTTCCTTTTTTGGTCCAACTTCTTTGGGAGTCCTTGAGCTTCCTGGACTTCTTGGAAGTCTATTTTCTTTGCCAGCCTTGGGAAGTTGTCCTTCATTATTTTTTCAAATTAAGTTTTCAATTTTTTGCTCTTTTCTCCTTCTGGCACCCCTATGATTCGGATGTTGGAATATTTAACGTTGTCCTGGAGGTTCCTAAGGCTCTCCTCATTTTTTTGAATTGTTGTTTCTTCATTCTTTTCTGGTCAAATATTTCTTTCTTCCTTCTGGTCCACACTGTTAGAGTGATTAGAGTCCAGGTTTCCTTCCCATCACTATTGGTTCTCTGTACATTTTCCTTTATTTCATTTAGGGTAGCCTTCACTTTTACATCTAATTTGAGACCATATTCAACCAGTTCTGTGAGTATCCCGATTACCAACATTGTGAACTGTGTATCTGATAGGTTGGCTATGCCTTCATCGCTTAGTTGTATTTTTTCTGGAGCTTTGATCTGTTCTTTCATTTGGGCCATATTTTTTTTTTGTCTTGGTGCACCTGTTACACAATAAGGGGTGGATCCTTAGGTATTGGCCAGGGTGGGACAACCCTCTTTGTTGTGTTGTGGGGGAGGCGTAAGAGAGGGAACAATGCTGCTTGCTCAACTCTCTGCTGGATTTCAGCCACTTCCCCAGATACCTGCCAGCAAATTGGGCCCTTCTGGTGCTGATTCCTGGGTGGGGTGGTTTGTGTACGTTCTAGTAATCTATGGGTCTCTCCAATGAACGGTCCTGTGAGGCTGGGAGTTTCTCCCACTGCCACCTCAACCCCCACAGGTGTTTTCAATCGGTGATTTGAGGCTTTATTTCCCTGCACTGGGACCCTGGGTTTTGAGGTCCAATCTTACTCCCCAATTGTTCCTACCAGAGTATCTGCACATGAATGTGGAACCACACAGTCAACCAGCTGCTGCCTTGCTGGTCTGCCAACTGCTGCCTTGCTGGCCAGTTGCAGCCTTGCCCATTTGGTCCTCTATCAAAGGGCCAGAGTAGGGTCATTGAGAGTTACTTTGCAGATCTATAGAACTTGCCCAGTGTTTTGGTAATCTTAAAAGCTGTGCCTGCCTTGCTTAGAGCCTGGGATATGGATGTGACTCTACCCTGTGATGCAACAGGAAGGCAGTCCCCTGGTTGCTTCAGTTGCTACACCTGTGTGAGTGGCTTGGAGGACAAGCCTGCCCCATGTGGTGTGGTAGCAGAAGGTCCTTTACTTTTTGAATAAATACGGTATATTTAGGACTATAAGACACACCTAGGGTTTAGAGGAGGAAATAGGAAAAAAATGTTTGAAGCAAAAAATGTGGTAATATATTTAATAACCTGACCCCCCTCCACTGATCCTGCCCTCCCACCCCCCACAGTGAACCAGGTAGGCTACATTTGGGCAATAAGACTCACCCCCCTTGTCCTCCCAAATTTTGGGAGAAAAGTAAGTCTTATAGTCCAAAAAATACATTAGTCCCTTCCCTTTTCAAAAGACTCTGGTATTGGGAGTCATGGTTCTTATTGGCACCAGGCAATAGAACCCAGAGCAATAGAAACCAGTGGTTCTATTATATTTACTATTCCTAACATCTGTGGAAAAAAACAGGCTATATACACTTGCACTGAGGGAGAATATGTATAATCAGCAAAAATTTCTCCATTTAACACCTCTTTATTTCGAAAGCCTGACATACACACACACACACACACACACACATCTTCAGGATTATTGCAATTTATTCTGCAAATCATTCTTTGCTCTGGCTCCCATTTCCCACAGTAGTTTGCACCCTCCATGACACCAGGGGACTGTTGTAAACCGCTCTGCCTAGTTTTAGGAATTGTATCTCCATGCCTTGTGGCTAAGGGCAAGGGAAGACCTTTGGGATGCCAGCCACAGGAGACAAAGCTTGTCTCTGGTAGCAAAGGCTGGCTCAGTTTCCTCTCTCTGCCTACAAAGCTTGGTTGGAAGTCAATGACTCAATGATGGGTAAGACCCCTCACAGCAGGAGGCAACCTAAGCCAGGCTCAATTACCTGGGAGGCCTTCATGGAAGGACTTGGGGGGCTGCAACAAAGACTCTCGCTCCCCAGCTTTGACATAGCCCAAGTCCCCATGTTCTCTGGGAGAAGCGCTTCCTGGCTCTAATCCCCTTAAGCCTGAATATCTGATGGGGAGAGGTGCAGCTCCTAGCCTTTTGAGAGCTGATACTAGGGGGGTGAAAAATCTGGCATCACAAAGAATTCCTGAAAAACCTGTGAAATCTGCTCTGCTAAGAGTGCTTTCATTCATATGTTAAGAGTTCAAGCAGGAAAACTTAAAGTTTCTGCAAAACTCTTTTCCTGACTCAGACTAAGCCCTCAGATGTCTTTGAAATGTTATCTACCGTTCGATTCTGCCACCCTTTACTCCTGTCTATTCCAACCCAATAAAAGCCCTTGGATGAAGGGGCCCAAGGCCTTTTTTCCATGAGAAACTGGCCACTGCTCATGGCCCTTCTCTTTTGAGGGATGGACCACCTCTCCTCCCCAAGCAGATCATGTCATGGATTGTTTAATTTCATCCGAGGCGGATGGGGGGACATGCAGGAAAGGTCCCCCCTACAGCTGACCTGCACCTTCTTTTCTTAGCATGAAGTATCTACTTTCTGTGACATAAGATTATTTGAGGGCCTCTAAGTGAATCTCACCAGAAAGGGGGAAAACAAAACCAGATTTTATCTTTGTGGACATCCTAGCACATTGGGAAATGCCTCAAGCACTTTTGCTCTGATAAAGGTCATTCTAAAATATAGGCTGCATCCAGGATGCCCTAGGCTTACAAAACAAGTGGCCCTGTTCCCTGCCAGCATGTGGGCATCTGAGGGAGAGGTGGTATTCTCGTCCCTGAAGACAAGGAAAGCACCACCAGCAAACAAACCACCCCAACACTGACCTACAAACAACAGCAGCACATTCTCACTATGAACACGGGGGAACCAACCTCACTTCGGCTCTACTGATTGGATAGGACTGTCTTGGACACCAGAAATCAAGGCACAGAGTTTGAGGACAATCCTTGGAGATGCCACACTGGTAGACTGTCAAATGAGGTGGCACAAACCAGAGAGTGCTAGAAAAAGAAAAAGAGACAATTAGCCCAAACTGCTCATCACCACAACCCTCTGCCTCCCCCCCACCCCCAGACACGTCCATAGCCTCTAGTTCCACACCTTTCCACATTCTAGGGAATATCCTGGCCCTGAATGATATCCTGGGTCTTGAACAATATTTTTTAACTAAATGTTTTATTTTGAGAAAATTATATGCAGCTGTAGGGAGTAACACCTAGACATCCCACACGCGCTTTATCCAGCTTCCCCCAAGGAAAATGTCTGCCCAAACTACAGCATACCATCACAAGCAGGATATCGACACCACAGATACAGAACATTTCCATCATGACAGTCCCCTACTGTTGCCCTCTCATGGCCACATCCAACCTCTCCCTAACCCCTGGCAACCACCAATCTGTTTTCCATTTTCATAATCAGTCATTTCAAGAATGTTACATAAATGTGTAGGGCCATGTACACGTACAGTTACACAGCCTATGGAGCCTTTTGGATTGGCTTTCCCCCTCCATAGTTCTCTGGGGATTTGCATAGGACAATGGGTGTACTGATAGATTACTCTGTTTTGTTGCTAAGTGTTACACCATGGACTATCTTGTTTAAAATTTATTTTAAAACTCTAGTTGACATACAGGACTTCCGCCAAGATGGAGGCATAGGTGGAAACACTGTGCCTTCTCCCACAACCAAGTTTGAATACAACAAAGGTTTGGAGAAACAAAGACACAACCAAAGGACAGAAAATTGAATTATACGGAAGTCCAACTACACCTAACCATTCAACGGGGACGGTAAGAGGGGCGGAGCCAGCAGCGAGCAGGGTCAGGCAGGACAGAGTCCCCGACCCAGGCTCGCAGGCAGACGGGAACCAGATGGGGTGCGGGGCAGACCGCAGGCACATATTCGTGCACAGAGAGACAGACCATGCAGGCCCCAGGGGGCGAGGGCTGACGGCGGTGGCACACTCGCGTGCAGTGGGACGAAACGCGTGGGCCCAGTGACAGCAGGAACTGCAGCACCGGTGAGGGCCGTGGCGGCAGGCGGCGGACAGGACGCCATAGTCCCTCTTTGACCCCGCCCCCACATACAACATCACAACCCAGCGACTTAGTTGCCCTGTTCTAGTGAACACTTTTGGGCTCTGATCCTGCTATGGAACAGGCAAGAACAACTCAAAAGATGGCGCAAGAAGAACTCAAAGTCCCAGAGCCAATAACTCTAAGCGACCGAGAAATTGCCAGCCTCTCAGAAGCACAATTCAGGACACTATTTATCACGATGCTCACAGAACTGGTAGATTATAGTCACAAATTAGAGGAACAAAGTCACAGATTAGAGGAACAAAGTCACAAATTAGAGGAACATATGAAGGCTAAACTAATTGAAATGAAGGGAGATGCACAGGAAACCAATAGTGATGGAAAGAAAACGGGGACTCAAATCAATGGAATGGACCAGAAGGAAGAACAAAACATCCCACCAGAAAGGAATGAAGAAATGAGAATTTAAAACAATGAGGAGAGGCTTAGGAACCTCCAGGACATGTTTAAACGTTCCAACATCTGAATTATAGGGGTACCAGAAGGGGGAAAGAAACAGCCATGAGTGGAAAACGTATTTGAACAAATAATAAAGGAGAACTTCCCAAATCTGGCAAAGGAAATAGACTTCCAGGAAATTCAGGAAGCTCAGAGAGTCCCAAAGAAGTTGGACCCAAGAAGGAACACACCAAGGCACATCATAATTACATTAGCCAAGACCAAAATGAAGGAGAGAATCCTAGAAGCATCAAGGGATAAGGGGACAGTCACCTACAAAGGAGTACCCATCAGACTGTCAG
>NW_028079558.1:9536-27775 GCF_014824575.4 Sturnira hondurensis | reverse complement strand
GCCAAGAAATATCCAACTTATAACAATAGAATCCCTCTAACCACTGAGGGGCAATCTCTGCTTCACGTTGACCCACTCCCATGCTCTCTGGAGTGCATTATTGCATAATAAGTCTGTTCTCTCTCTCTCTTTCTTTTTCTGCTCTAAACTCTCTGTGTCTCAGGTCAAGTCATTGTTCTCAATCACCAAGAACCTGGGTTACCTGTGCCCACCTGGGACACCAGGATCACAGGGAAAGCATTCCAAAACTCCACGCACAATGAATAGTGGTGTAGCATGGTTTATGCACGTGGAAATAGAAGCTGGCCCCTGGGTTTCCAATGTCTCATCTCCCTCTGTGCGGCCATGGAATATCAGGTCCAGAAATAGCCAACATTCAGAGATTCTGTGCCATATCAACGTACAGTCCAGTCCAGCATTCAGGTAGCTTAGAATGTACTCCCAGCTGCAGTCCATTTCAGGTCCCCTTCTGGAACCTGCAAGTGGAGTTGCACAGCCATGGGCCACATGGCTGCTAGGGCCCTACTAAAGACAAGATTGGACTATTTCCCTGGCAAAATTGATAGATGGAGCATTAAGAAGTCGGGAAGGAACCCCTTTAAATGTACATCATCAGTAAAATGCATCACACACCCACGTCCTCCTGTGCAGGTCGCAGCAAATTCTTTTCCTTTAGACACTGCAAGAACCACACTTCTACTGGTACCAATACTTCCTGCACCTGGATTTATTGCAAAGAGCTTGGCTTTCTTCCAGTGCTTCCTGGAACTGTGACAAAAAAATTGACTTCTCACATATTTCAGCAAAGGTACAGGCACAGTACTGAAATATATTTTCCCAGGTGAACACTCCCCAGAGTTTTTTCCACGTTCATAGAAACCATGAGCTAGAGAAGATTTTTTACTTCATTGGCTTTTCTTCCCTAAAATGTGACCACAGACCTCAAATTCAGATGAATCCATAGCCCGTCATTCTAGACCTACCCTTAATTTTGTTCTCACTCTACTGGGTTTTTAGGGAAAAAAAATTGAACATGGATTTGCCTCTTCTACTCCCACAATTTAAATAATTCCCTTATAAGGGGAAAGGACTCAGGTGCAACCAGGCAGTGTTCCTCTGCCCTACTTTATTATGTTTTATTCTACCATATTTTAAATGAGAAAAAGTGACTCCTTTTGAATCACTGAGGAATAGAGTAAGATAAGGCATGAGGAAAGGATTCTCTTCTTGTTTTAACTAGAACGGAAACTAAACTTTTGACCTTTCCAGTCCTGTGCTAATGCCTGGATATCCATGAGACCTACTGATCACCCCCTGAAGGACTGAGGAAAGGATGCTCACATGTCCAGATCACCTGACATTCACTATCCAGACCACCAGTCATTTAGGGGATTACCATCTCTAAAGAGTAAGTAGAATGCAGGACTGATTTTCTCAGGACTGGATATTATAGAGACACTTGTCTTCCTTTCTTGTTTGCAACACTGAGTATCACCTTGTTGTGTTTCCACTTTGCAAACCTTAAGACAATTGTTTAAATTTTTATCATTGTGAATGAAAAGGAGCCACATATTAAACCTCACAAGCTGAGGGGAGACCTTTGTGGCAGCCTCATTAACTCAGAGACCTAATGTAGCCATGAAGGATGGTCTGAAATGAGAACTTACTGACTAAAAGCAGTTTATGGCAGGTAGTCATGTCCTAGCCTAGAATCTTTACCTTAAGTGAGCCTGACTATTGTCTTTTTGCATCTATGATAACATAACCTTTGGAATGTCACAGTAATTTTCTTTTTTAGAGCCTTGAAAGCACAGATATTGCCCAGAGCACCAGTTGAAGACCACAAACCCCCTCACTGATACTGAGTTCATTGTTGACTGCTACCCTGTGACCACCTATGTAAAAGAAGTAGGTCTATCATTTTCCTTTTAAGTTCAGTCTCAGACATGTCCTGGCTTTGCTTTCTCCCTCCTCCCTGATCTATGAGTAGTTGATTTTAAGTAACCCACCTTATCATTGTAATTCATAAAGCAGGACACAGAATTGCAATTTTCTGAAGAATGTCCTAATCCATTGAGCTTTTGCTTCCCAACAATTGCCAGTTTGGTGCAAATAAGCTCATAGAAATTCTTACAGGTTTGAATGTTTCTTATATTGGCCTCATTTATTCCTAGCAAGCCTCCATATTCTGCGTGAGTTCGTTCAACACCAGAAACCACTTTTCACGTTCAGGTGCTTGGATGTTATAAACTTTCCCCATGCTATAGTCATATCCTTGAAGCTCCACTAGGTAGCAGAGCTGGAAAACTCCAAACTTCATTCATTAAACATTTTTTTCTACTGATTTTTGTATCAGGTCACAAAGCAGTTGAGAACTAAAGGAGAATAAAAGAAGGGCCTTCCTTTTCTATCATCTCAGGTGAATGGAAAAATTGTCTTAGAGCAGCTCTCATGGAGCACTCACAGAGCAGAATGAGAAGAGAGGACGGAAAGAATAATTCTGTGGGGCTCGGGATGGAATCACAGTAGTGTCCATTGAGCGGGGTTTGTGTAAGGAGTGATTGTTTGTATGGATAGTGGAGAAACATCCTAGGCAGGGTAAATGCATGTGCAAAGGCATGGGTGTGAAAGAGCTTGCAGTGGCCAAAGCATGAGTATACTTTGAGTGTGGGGGAAAGGGTGTGAACTGGGGCATGGCCCACAGAGAGGCCGACGTGGGTTCAATAGGTGGATTAGGGCTGGACTGGAAAGGGTCCTTATGCCAGTCTAGGGATCTGAGTTTTATCAAACAAGCAACAGGGAAGCATTACAGAGTTTTAAATAGAGGAGTAACATTATTAATTCATTCATTTCTTGTTCTCTGTCTTTGTTGCTTTGGTAAAGTAAAATAATATAAATGGAACCATTTTGAAATGAAGTCATAGCTGCCATCCCTGAGGAACTGCCTTGCATGTTTTATTCCTTAAACCTTTGGGATTTTAAAACGGAGCAAATTAAGGTAAAGCAACATTATGTGCCACACAACTGTTCACAAAGATAACAAGAAAACAGATATAATTAGCAGATGAGTGACAACTAGGCTAAAAATTAATAACATTCTTTAGAATTAGCATCACTGTGTTAGCTTAACTGTATCAATAGAAATGTCTTCCTTCTACTGATAGAATTGCACTCCCTTTTCCCATGAACACCCCTTGCTCTTATCCCTTAATCAGAACCCTCTTTAGGTTTCTGTTTGAATCAATGTGCCTTTAATAGTTACTTTAAAAAAAGATTTAATTTACTTTTAGAGAGAAGGGAAGGGAGGGAGAAAGAGAGTGAGAAAAACATTACTGTGTGAGAAATACGTCATTTGATTGCCTCTCACACACCACCAGCTGGGGACCTGGGTTTGGACTGCTGCCTGTGCCCTGACCAGGAATCAGTGGGCAACCTTTGGGTTCACAGGCTGGCACTTGATCCACTGAGCCATACCAGCCAAGGCAAAGAGTTATTTTTGTCCCCCAGCACTTTCTTTTTAAAAATATTTTTACTGATTATACTATTACAGTTGTCCCATTTTCCCACCTTTATTCCCCTCCACCTTGCACACCCTCCCACTTGCATGCCCACCCCCCATTTATTTCATGTCCATAGGTCATATATGCAGAGTTCTTTGGATTCTACATTTCCTATACTATTCTTAACCTTCTCCTCTCTGTTTTCTACCTACCATTTATGCTACTCTTTCTCTCTACCTTTTCCCCCTCTCTCCCCTTCCCACTCCCCTGTTGATAAACCTCCATGTGATCTCCATTTCTGTGGTTCTGTTCCTGTTCTACTTATTTACTTAGTTTGTTTTTATTTTTGTTTTAGGTTCAGTTGTTAATAACTGTAAGTTTGTTGGCATTTTACCGTTCATATTTTGTATCTTTTTTTCTTAGATAAGTCCCTTTAACATTTCATGTAATAGGGCTTGGTGATGATGAACTCCTTTAACTTGACCTTAGCTGAGAACCATTTTATCTGCCTTTCCATTCTACATGAAAGCTTTGCTGGATAGAACAACCTTGGATGTAGGTCCTTGCCTTTCATGACTTGGAATACTTCTTTCCAGTCCCTTCTTGCCTGTAAGGTCTCTTTTGAGAAATCAGCTGACAGTCTTATGGGAACTCCTTTGTAGGTAACTGGCTCCTTTCCACTGGCTGTTTTTAAGATTCTCTCCTCATCTTTCATCTTGGGTAATGCAATTATGATGTTCCTCTTTGGGTCCAAATTGTTTGGGACTCTGATGTTCCTGGACTTCCTGGAAGGCTATTTCCTTTGCCGGATATGGGAAGTTCCCCTTCATTATTTTTTGAAATAAGTTTTCAATTTCTTGCTCTTCCTCTTCTCCTCTGGCACCCCTATGATTCAGATGTTGGGACATTTAAAGATGACCTGGAGGTTTCTAAGCCTTTCCTCATTTTTTTCTGAGTTCTTGTTTCTTCATTCTTTTCTGGTCAAATGTTTCTTTCTTCCTTCTGGTCCACACCATTCACTTGAGTCCCACTTTCCTTCCTGCCACTCTTGGTTCCCTGTATATTCTCCTTTATTACACAAAGCATAGCCTTCATTTTCTTTATCTAATTTGCGACCATATTCAATCAATTCTGTGAGCATCCCGATTACCAATATTTTGAACTGTGCATCTGGTAGGTTGGCTATCTCTTTCTCACTTACTTGTATTTTTCCTGGAGGTTTGATCTGTTCTTTCATTTTGGGCCATTTCTTTTGGTCTGGACACACATGTTACATAGTTAGGGGTGGAGCCTTAAATGTTCTCCACTGCAGGGTAATCCAGGTTGCTGGGTTGTGACACTGGATGTGGGGGAGGGGTTGAAGAGGGTGCAATGCTGCTTGCTCAGATCTCTGCCAAATTTTAGTCACTTCCCCCACTTCCCACCAGCAAATTGGGCCCTTGTGGTGCTGATTCCTATGTGGGTGGGTTTGTCCACATTCAAGGACCCTGTGAATCTCTCCAACAAACTGTCCATGAGCCTGGGAGTTTCTCCCACTGTCACCTCGGCTCCCACAGACTTTTTCTATCAGTGGTTTAGGGCTTTATTTTCCCACACAGGGACCCTGAATTGTGAGATCTGTCTTACTCTCCAGTTGTTCCTCCTGGTTTATCTGCAGGCAAATGTGGGACCTCCCAGTCCACAATTGGGTGCCTCACTGGGTCCACTAGATGCTGCCTTGCCACAAGTCTTCCCCACCCTACTGCCTATCTCCACTACTCTTACTGGTCTGGATGAATGTTTCTTCTTTAAGTCCTTGGTTGTTGGACTTCCACAAAGTTCAACTTTCTGTAAGTTATGGTTATTTTTGTTTTTAAATTGCTGTTGTTCTTCTTTTGGTTTTGTGAGAAGGCACAGTGTGTCTACCTATGCCCCCGTCTTGTCTGGAAGTCCAAACTAGTTATTTTTGTAAAGTCCCATATAAATGCTTGTTGCCTCTCACTTTGGCCTCTCATGTTCTTCTTTCCTTCCTTCCTCCCCCCCTCCCTCCCTTCCTTCCTTCCTTCCTTTTCTCATTCCTTTCTCTCTCTCTTCTTTGCCACTGGCTTCTTTCTTTTTTTCTGTCTCCAACAGTAGCCATAGAATAGATTGTATACAAAAGAAGTGTCAGCAGGGGCGTACAAAGGGGCAGTGTTGATTCTGGTGATGTAGACAGCTAATTGGAAGGCATAAATCATAATAAGGGGCTAATAATATATGAAAATAGTCCAGGCATTATTAACAGAACAAGAATAGTTTGTGTGAAACCAATGTAACCTGGCATCTGAGAAGAATGGACTAGAACCTCCATGTGTGAATAATGGCGATGTCACTCTACTAGTCATTGGGGGCAGTAGACACCACTGAGTGAGCGTGTGTACTCTGTGGCCATCACACTCAAAATTATTGAGAAGGAAAGCAATGAATCTGCATCAAATTTTGCATTAAGCTTGAACATTCCATCGTGGAACCTATTCAGATGATGCAGAAGGCCATAGCTATGACCAACTGGTGATTGGAAGCTTCATCACGAAAGCCTGACCACTCATGCATCAAGTCTCATACAGAGATTTTTGGTGGCACACCAAATCACCCAGGTGTCTCAGCCTCCCTATAGCCCATACTTGGTGCTCTGTGACTTCTGGCTTTTCCCAAAACTAGAATCACCTTTGAAAGGGAAGAGATTTCAGACCATCCGTGTCATTCAGGAAAACACAATGGGACAGCTGATGGCGACTGGGAGAACTGTGTGAGGCCACAAGGTGCCTGCTTTGAAGGGGACTGCGGTGTGATTGTCCACAGACAGAGTTTCTTGTATCTTCTATCTTCTTCAATAAATGTCTTTATTTTCATATTACATGGCTGCACACCTTCTGGACAGACCTCATGCATAATGACCAAGTAGATCTCTGGGTAGCGATGAGGAAAAGAATGGAGTTTCAGTCGACTTTTGGTGTTCTAACTAAGGTAACTTGATACCTAATGATATGATCAACTGAAAGAGGGAATATTAGAGGAGGATCAGGTTTGAGGATCAAATAAAGAATTTTTTCTGGAGTTGGAAGATGGCGACGAAGTAGGAGGGAGCAGATTCTACTTTCCTCTACACGCAGAGAAAAACCTGGCCAATCTACAGAGGAACAGAGCAAACAGCCAATAGTATCCCAGCACACATGAAAATAAGAAACCAGAAATTGTAGTGGACACTCAAAAACTGGAAGGTAAGAAGTTTACTGCTGGACAATAAGTTCCCAGGGACCAGCACAGGGATGCGGCTATAGACCCAGGCTCAGCGCCTGGTGCTGGGCCTACCACAGACTCTTTGGGAGCCATGGGCCAGCCACAGAGTCCTTGGGAGAGAGCTGGGTCAACTGCTCCCTCCCTCCCCCACCAAGCAGGGTTTGAGCAGTACCTGGAGAGACCTAGTTGCTTGAAGTTGCGGAGAGGGGAATGAGGACAAAGAGGCAAACACACAAGTGCCGTGATCACCCGCAGAGTCTGGGGTCACCAGCCTGGGACAGTTAAGAGCCCCCAGTGATGTGCACTGACCCTGATAGTCACAAGTCTGGCTGGAGATTTGGGATGTACTGAGTGGCAGGCTTGACTAGGATGAATTTCTCAAAAGTAAAACTGTTTGTGGATGATCTTGCTACAGCCACTCAGCTTACTCCCCACCCACTCAGGCAGCAATCCCAAAGTTGCATGGAAATCCCTGAGTTTCCCTAAGCACTGGGAAGGGTTCGAACACAAGCCCGGTGGACTCAGGCAGCCTGACTGGTGCATGTGCCCACCCACACCCCAGCCAACGACAATGACCCCCTGGGAAAGAGCGCTCTAAAGAAGACCTGGATCCCCCGCCTGAGGCACTGGAGAGAGGTGCCAGACTAGCTCTTGGGAGAGTGCTTGCAAGCCTGGCTGAGTACACAAGAAAGGCCACACCAATCACCCTTCAGCCTGCTGAGGCCAGGAAGACCAGAAAAACCAGTTTCGCCCATTTGATACCAACAAGAAGTGGGGTTTGTTGTTTGTTTCTTTTGGTTTTTAAATATTTTTTAAAAAATTTATTATTGTTTTATCTTTCAATGCCTTTTTCCTCTCTTTCCTTCCTTCTTGTTTTATTCCTCTTTCCTTCTCCTACCATTTTTTTAAATACCCACAAGTGAGACAAAATCTTGGGACTGTGAAACGACCAGAGTTGGACCCAGAGAGGGGGCATCCCAACAGCTGAGATAGTGAGACAAATTTCACTTTGCTATTGCAGAGAAACTACAAGCTACTGCATATTTGTATTATTATTTTTTTCATTTTTCTTACATCTTTTATTTTAATAGTATTTTTGTACTCCTCTCCTTTCTGTATTGTTTTCTAAGTCAAGTTTTCTAAGCTTGACTCGTTATATTGTATCATTTGGCAGGTTTCCCTTGTTCTCTCTTCCACAGTGTATTGCTAATTTGCAATCCTTCATGTCACTTGTGTTCCTTTAGCACAGTAGTCAGAGTTCCATACCCGTATTCATGTTATCCATCACAAAGATTCTGTCACATCATTCTTGCTCTAATATTATTGTAAGTAATAGCTGTTCCGTACTATTGTAAATACTTCACAGCACCCCTCCCGAATCTTAGCCCACTTCACATATTCCTGAACTCTATTACTGTAATGGTTAACTTTATTTTCTCACATACAACACCTATTTATGATCCTTTACTCTCACCTTACCTCAGAATCTGACCTGCCACAACCTTACTGCTTTCTAAATCCAACTCACAATCCTTCCCTCCCCAAAAAGAGTCTTATCTTCTTTCCTTTCTAAAAAGTGGCTAGTTGGGTTGAAGATTACGGTTATCGCTATACATAGCCAAGAGATCTCCTATATTTTCTCTACCAGCTGCTACTGCAAATATCATAGAATACTCTCCTGCTGTCATGAATCATATTCCTTCCCTCCAACTAAACTGATCACAAAAAAGAGTAAGTGAACAGCAGGATACCCACTGGAAAAGGAAACACAACAACAAAGTAACCACCAACAGATAACAACAGAAGAAGGTGAAGCAGGGAGTGGAAACCATACAGACCTCAATCCAGGACCTATTTGGAAATACAACTGAATAGTAGAGAAACTACCCAGTACAAAAAACTGAACAAGATGAAAAAAGAATGTTCAAAACCATGTACACATGGAAGAACTAGCTTCAACACAACCTGCCCTCACCAGCACAACAAACTACAAGACGTAGTGGACAGAGTGACCATAAGTTAGCCAAGTGGTGGGAAGGACCCACAATACAAAGACCCCCAAATTATCCAAACCCAAAGACAAACACAGAGCCAAATTAAAGGACAACCCAAGACCAGTGAGCTTGGGAGATCAAGGAGACTACACCACTAAATCTCACAGGTATTCCAGCACAGAAGTTCACACCAGAAACCCATGGAGACAGAAAAAATCAATTTAATAAGCTCAAGCTAACCAGAAGAGTCTCACAAACAATGGGAAGACAAAGATCCAATCGCCCAAAAAAGAAAAGAATGAAGCCTCGGAAAGAATGCTAGGTGAAATAGAGGCAAGTCAGCTATCAGATACTGAATTCAAAGAACTGGTTATTAGGAAGTTTAAAGAGCTCACAATGAGCTACCAGAAATTACAGGGGAACTACAGGGAACTCAGTACAAACAATATCAACATGAAAAAGGAAACAGAAACTATTAACAAGGGCCAAGAGGAAATGAAGAATACAATTTCAGAACTGAAGAACACAGTGGAAGGAATCAAAAGCAGGATTGATGAAGCAGAAGATCAGATTAGCAAATTGGAGGACAATGTAGGAAAAAACAACCAGAAAGAGGAAGAAAAGGAAAAGAGGCAAAGAAAGAATGAACAGGTGGTAATGGAATCGCAAGATACTATGAAACATAATAATATCCAAATAATAGGGACACCAGAAAAAGAAGAAGAAGAGCAAGGGATAGAAAACCTATTTGGAAAAAGTAATGATGGAAAACTTTCCTAATTTGATGATAGAAAAAGTCACATATCCCCAAAACACACAGAGTCCAATCACAAGGAACCCAAAGAGGCCCACTTCAAGACACATCATCATTAAAATGAAAAAATCCCAAGACAAAGAGAGAATCTTAAAGGCAAGGGGGAAACAAGAAGTAACATACAAGGGAACCCCAGTTAGGTTAGCTGCTGACTTCTCAATGGAAATGCTCCAAGCAAGAAGAGAATGGCAAGAAATATTCCACCTAATGAGAACCAGAGGCCTGCAAACAAGGCTACTTTACCCAGCAAGGCTCTCAATCAAAATAGAAGGCCAAATAAAGAGCTTCCAAGACAAAAAAAAAAGTCTAAAAGACTAAACCTCCACCAAACCAGGCCTGAAAGAGATGCTAAAGGGACTGCTTTAAGGAAAGGAAGGAAAAGAGATACACAGAGAGGAACACAGGTAAAAAATGGCAATGAACAACTACTTATCAATAATAACCTTAAACATAAATAATTTAAATGCTACAATCAGAAGATTTAGAATAGCTGAATGGATAAGGAAGCATTCCCACACATATGCTGCCTACAAGAGACCCACCTCAGGACAAAAGACCTACAGAGACTAAAAGTGAAGGGCTAGAAACAAATTTTCCAAGAAAATTGACAGGAAAAAACAGCCAGGGTAGCAATACTCATATCACACAGAATAGACTTCAAAAAAGGGTCCATAAAGAGAGACCCAGAAGGTCACTTCATAATACTCAAGGGAAGAATCCACCAAGAACATATTAACATCGTAAATACATATGCACCGAATATAGGATCACCCAAATATGTAGAGAAAATCTTAGAGGACTTCAAGAAAGATATTGACAGCAACACAATTGTAGGAGGGAATTTTGCCACCCTACTGTCAAAAATGGACAGATCTTCCAAACAAATATCAACAAAGATATTGTGGGATTGAAAAATGGACTAGATGAAGTGGACTTAACTGACATATATATATATAGGGCCCTTCATCCCAAAGAAGCTAAATACACATTCTTTTCAAATGTACATGGAACATTTTCAAAGATAGGACACATGATAGGACCCCAAAAAACCATCAACAAATTCAAGAAAATTGAAATCATACCAAGCATTTTCTCCAATCACAAGGGACCAAAAGTAGAAACCAACCCCAAGGGAAAAAAACCAAAATATTCGAAATCATGGAGATTGAATAGCATGTTATTAAACAATGAATGGGTCAAGAATGAAATTAGGGAAGAAATCAAAAAGTTTCTAGAAACAAATGAAAATTAACTTACGACAACCCAAAACTTATGGAACACAGCAAAGGCAGTCCCGAGAGGGAAGTACATAGCAATACAGGCCTACCTAAAAAAGATAGAAAGATTTCAAACAAACAATCTAACCCTATGCCTATAAGAACTCAAGGAACAACAACAAAGACAACCCAGAACAAGTAGAAGAAAGGAAATAACCAAGATCAGAGCAGAATTAAATGACATAGAGATGAAAAGCACAATTCTAAGGACCAATGAATCCAGGAGCTGGTTTTTTTTGAAAGATAAACAAAATAGAGAAGACTTAAGCAGGCTCATCAAGAAAAAAACAGAGAAGACCCAAATAAACACAATCAGAAATGAAAGAGGAGAGATTACAACTGACACCACAGAAATACAAAGGATTCTAAGAAATTACTATGAAGAATTGTATGCCAAGAAATTTGAAAACCTAGGTAAAATGGAAATTTTTCTAGAAAAATATAATCTTCCAAAATTCAATGAAGAAGAAGCAGAAAGCCTGAAGAGAGCAATAACAGCAAATAAAATTGAAGCAGTAATCAAAAATCTCCCAAAGCACAAAAGCCCTATACCCGATGGTTTCACAGGAGAATTCTACAAAGAATTTAAGGAAGAGCTAACCCCTATCCTTCACAGACTATTCCAAAAAATCCAAAATGATGGAAGACTCCCAAACTCTTTTTATGAAGCCAGCAACATCCTAATCCCCAAACCAGATAAAGATACAACAAAGAAAGAGAACTTCAGGCCAATATTGCTTATAAACATAGACGCTAAAATCCTCAACAAAATATTGGCAAACTGCATCCAACAGTACATTAAAAAGATCATACACCATGACCATGTGGGATTCATCTTAGGGATGCAAGGATGATTCAATATTTGCAAATCATTAATTGGAATACATTATATAAACAAGAGCAAAAACGAAAATCACATGATTATATCAATAGATGCAGAAAAATCTCTTGATGAGATACAACACCCATTTCTGATAAAAACACTCAGCAAACTGGGAATAGAGGGAGCATTCCTCAATATAATAATATAATATGAAAGACCTACAGCCAACATCATACTCAATGGGCAAAAACTAAAAGCTTTTCCACTAAGATCAGGAACAAGACAAGGTTGCCCACTTTCACCACCTATAGTATTGGAAGTCCTAGCCACAGCAATCAGACAAGAAAAGGAAATAAAAGGCATCCAAATCTGAAAAGAGGAAACAAAACTGTTATTGTTCGCAGATGACATGATATTGTACATGGAAAATCCGATAGGCTCCACCCAAAAACTGCTTGACCTAATAAATGAATATGGCAAAACAGTGGGATACAGAGTCAATATCCAGAAATCAAAGGCATTTTTGTATACCAACAATGAAACAGCAGAAGCAGAAAGCAAGAAAAAAATCCTATTCGATATAGCAAAAAGGAAAATAAAATACCTAGATATAAACCTAACCAAGGAGATAAAAGACCTGTATGCAGAAAATTACACAACACTAAAGAAAGAAATCAAGGAAGACGCAAACAAGTGGAAACATATACTGTGTTCATGGATTGGAAGAATTAACATCATCAAAATGTCCATACTACCCAAAGCAATTTACAGATTCAATGCAATTCCTATTAAAGTACCAATGGCATATTTCACAGACATAGAACAAACACTTCAAAAATTTATGTGGAAGTATAAACCACCCCAAATAGCAACTATAATTTTGAGAAAGAAGAGCAAAGTAGGAAGAATCATAATACCCAACACCAAAGTGTATTACAAGGCCACTATAATTGAAACAGCCTGGTACTGGCATAAAAGCAGGCACATAGACCAATGAAACAGAAGAGAGAGCCCAGAAATAAACCCAAGTCTCTACAGTTAACTGGTATTCAACAATGTGTGCAGTAACATAAATTGGAGTAAAAAACTAGCTTCTTCAACAAATCGTGTTGGGAGCACTGGACATCTATGTGCAAATAAATGAAATTCGAGCACAAACTTACACCATACAGAAAAATAAATTCAAGGTGGATAAATACTTAAATAGAAGCTATGACACCATTAAAGTCCTAGAGGAGAATATTGCCAGGAAAATCTTAGATATTCTATGCAGTAAGATTTTTACTGATACGTCCCCTAGAGCAGGGGACATAAAGGAAAGAATAAACAAACGGGATCTCATCAAAATTAAAAGCTTTTAGCCCTGCCTGGTGTAGCTCAGTGGATTGAGTAGGGGCCTGTGAACCAGACAATCACAGTTCGATTCCCAGTCAGGGCACATGCTTGGGTTGCAGGCCAGTTTCCGGCAGGGGCCAGTTCCCTGCAGGGGATGCACGAGAAGCAACCATACATTGAAGTTTCTCTTCCTCTCTCCTTTCCTTCCCCTCTAAAGATAAATAAATAAAATATTTTTTTTTTAAAAAAAGCTTTTGCACGGCTAAAGAAAACAGTATTAAAATAAAAAGAAAACCAACCATATGGGAAAACATATTTGCCAATGATACCTCAGACACAGGTTTAATCTCCAAAATATACAAGTTACAGGACTCCACTGCAAGAAGACAGGCAACTCAATTAAAAAGTGGGCAAAGGACTTGAACAGATACTTCTCCAAGGAGGACATACAGAGGATCCAGAGTCACATAAAAAGATGGTCAATATCGTTAGCTATCAGAGAAATGCAAATTAAAACCACAATGAGATACCACTTTACACCAGTCAGAATGGCCATCATAAATAAAGCAACAAACAACAAGTGTTGGAGAGGTTGTCGAGAAAGGGGACCCTAGTTCACTTTTGGTGAGATTGCAGACTGATACAAGCACTATGGAAAACAGTATGGAATTTTCTAAAAAAACTACAAATGGATCTGTCCTTTGACCCAGCAATTCCACTGCTAGGATTATATCCTAAGATATAATCCTAAAACACCTGAAACACCAATCTGAAAGAAACTGTACACCCCAATGTTCATAGCAGCACAATTTACAATAGCCAAGTGCTGGAAGCAACCTAGGTGCCCATCAGTAAGTGAACGGATACAAAAACTATGGTACATTTACACAAAGGAATTCTATGCAGCAGAAAGAAAGGAGCTCCTACTCTTTGCAACAACATGGCTGGAACTGGAAAGCATTATGCTGAGCAAAATTAGCCAGGTGGGTAAAGACAAATACCATATGATCTCACCTTTAACGGGAGCCTAAACAACAAAACAAACAAGCAAGCAAAATATAACCAAAGACACTGAAATACAGAACAGGCTGACAGGGACCAGAGCGGAGAGGGGAGGGAATTTCAGGGGAGAAGGGGAAGAAGGGTTTACAGGAATTAGGATGAAGGACACATGGACAAAAACTAAGGGGGGTGGAAATGGGAGGGAGGTGGGGAGCACTGGGGGGGTGATGTGGGATGGGAATAAAAGACAGAAAACTGTACTTGAACAACAATTGAAATAACTAATTTTTTAAAAAAGAATTTTTTGAGTCAACAGTGGTTTATAGCACTTGTGAAACATTTAGGTGAACACGTCTAGGAGAGAGGTAGAAATAAAGACAAAGGTATGGGGTACATGACAGTAGCCATAAGAGGAACGCATTGGCCTGGCCATGCTTGCTTATCAGGAAGGTAGCTGTCTGAAGACAGAAGCTAGAGTCCATCAGCCAAGGTCATAAAAGACTGCTGGAAAAGACCACACAGCAAAGAAAATGGAGACCAAAAAATGACTGAACAATGGACAGCGAGTTTAATAGCATTAGTTGCTGGTTCTCAGAGGAAGTGAAGAGTCAGAATTAAAAAAGATCACTTCTCATTCCCAGATCAATAGTTAAGTTAGTGACAGGTGGGGTAAATGCCAAAGTGAGTGGGGTTCAGGCATTGAAAGAGACATGTGGAAACAGCTGCTTAAAATACTCCTTGAAGAAACTTAGCTGTGAAAGAGAGAGAGAGATAGGGCTGGAGGTAAGCTATAAAGGAAGATCGTTTTTAAGGACAAAACAGAATTGAGCATGCTATTTGCTTTTTCAATAGTTTTTGGCTTTTTGACCACCTCAAACAACTTGTAAATTACTAGGAAATTAGGAAGTTTTCTGATTTAAAAAAAAATCTAAACTAAAAAATGATTGTTTTCTCAAGAGTCCAACAGTGAAACAAGCAATTCTGTTTATTTCTATCTTGACAATTATTTTGTCATCTAAGGTCATCTTTAATCCAGTGTCTCAAGTAAGACTTGCATTTTTCAATTGACATGTCAACTTAGCACCTGAAAGGCAGGTGCCCATTAGAAAGGAGGGCGGCAAGATTTAGAAGTGGTATGATTCACTGTACCTTGTCAATGTAAGAAAGGTCCAAAACTGTAAGAATTTTTATGAGTTTGTTTGAACCAAACTGACAACAATGATTGGGAAGCAGAACCTCGATTGGATTGAGAAATTGCTCCAGAAAATGGCAGGTTTTGCACCTTACTTTATACATTTCAATCAAAAGAGAAAACCTAAATTGGTTATGTGAAATCCATTGGTGACAGATTGGGGGGAAGGAGAAAGCAAAGTGGGGGAGGGAGGGTGGAGGGACTTCTGGGATTGGATAACAAGTAAAACAATAGACACATACTTCTTTTACATAGGTGGGTGCAGGATTGTTAACAGTCACAATGAACCTGATAACCATGATAAGGAGAGAATATGTGGACCCCTATAGGGTGATGCCTTGTGCTTTGAGGGGTCCAGAAAAAGGAAATCTGACATTCCAAAGGTGTATTATCTTAGATGCAGAAAGACAATAGACAGGCTCAATTAAGGTAGAGACTGACTTTTGTCAGAGAAGATTCAAGCCTGGGATATGTCTGTCCACCACAACCTGCTGTCATTTAGGAAGTTTTTTAACTGCAGACCATCTTGTGTGGCTACTTTAGGTGTCCAAGTCTGTAAGGCTGCCACACAGGCCTCCCCTGAGCTTGTCACATTTAGTATGTGGCACTTTCCATCCAAAACCTGAAATCTGAAAGATGTTTTTCAGAACCTGGGTTTCAGTTATTTCATTTTGTTTGGTTATTTTCTTCAGTGTTTCTCTTAAAATTATACTCTCTTATTTAAAATCTCAGTTATGCTAAGAGGATCTTTTTACTCTAGGAATTTTTTAATATTCCTGTACATAAAATTTTAGTAAATAGCGAAATAACAATAATAATGATAAATAAAAATGAAATACTTAAATACTAAATAGTTACAAATAAATATAAATACAGAAAAAACGGCTAATTCCTCATCATAAGACTTTCAATACAGATAAATGATAAATTAATAACTTAGACGGGGCAAGTAGACTGCCCAAATAGACTTTGGGCAGCTGTACTCTGAGTTCCCAGGTCATTGCTGAAGGGAACTAGATATATGCATGAGAAGTTCAAGGGAACTGCTCTCTGAAATGCCAGCACTCAACAGTTATGAGGCAAATTTCAGCCAGTGTGGGCCTCGAGCCATGCTGCATACAACTGTCAACATAAGAAACACTCAAACCTGTAGAGAATTTTTGTGAGTTTATTGGAATGAAACTGACAACTGCCAGGAAGCAAAGTCTCAATGTGTTGAAAAGTGCTCTGGAGAATGGCAGTTTAGCACCTTATTTCATACATTACAATCAAAAGAGGAGACCTAAAGAGGTTACAAGAAATCCACTGGTGATAGATTTTGGAGGCAAGAAAAGTAAAGCAGAGAAGCTCTGGGATTGGAGAAAAGGTAAAATGATAGATAGTTATTTGTATACAGGTGAGTACAGGATCATTACTAGTCAACAATTAACATGATAACAACAATGAGGGGATTTGTGGTCTCTCCTTGGTACAATATCTGTGCTTTGAGGGGCCTAGAACAAGAAAACTTGACATGCCACAGGGATATTATCATATATAACAAAAGACAACATATAACAGGGTGCAGAGCTAGGGTCCAATAAAATTCTCCACAGCCCATGCTTGGGGTTTGGGGCATGGAGAAAGTGAATGGTACACCTTAAAACACTTTGCATAACAAAAAGGCCCACTAATAGCTGTGCTACTGCCCTGAGTGAAAGGTGTCCACATGACCCTGAGAGTATTCACAGACTCGTGGTACAGCCAGTGGAGGTGAATGCTCTCCCTGGAACACCTGTGTCATGGGTTCTCTTGCCCTGACTAAATTGGCAGCCAAGAGATGGTAGAAGATACAGGAAACCAGCAAATGTAGCTCATTGTAGGAGGAGCCAGGCATGAGGTCACATAGGAAGCTTCAGATCAGCATTTAGTCTAAGAGCGGAGAAAGAGAGAGGCGGGCCCACCATGAGTGCTGAGAGAGTAGGTAGTAGTCATGCTGGTCTGTAGTGAAGAGAACAGCCATGTGAGAGAATCGGCCATGCTATCTGTAGAGAAGGAAGAGGTATTACTCCTTCTCTGAGGATTCTACCATGCAGCCTGGGCTAGTAAAAAAGTGGTAGCAGACAGCAATGAGAGTAGCCAGAAGGGATTTGGCCATGAGATCTTAGTAAGGAGGCAGCAGCCAAGGGAGAGAGAAAGGTATGCTGCTGCTCTGATCATGCCCACTGTAGCTGACCCCCAAACCACCAAGGACTCCGACTTGCAAGATGCTGACCTGCTGTCTTGCAGACCCGGGCCCTTATCTGGACTCTTGGGACTTGGGACATATAAAGAGGCCACTCTCTCGAGACTTGTGCCTCCCTGGACTCCGCCATGATCCAGTGAAACATGACACATGTCTCCTTGACTATTACACAGAGTCTGAGGACAACTTACCCCAGATCCTGAGGGGAAGAGCTGCTGTGACATGGTCTGCAACTTTGAAGCCCACAAGTACACCCTCCAGAGGGGATGGAAAACTTTGTGCTGCTGGCTTAAAACAGATAAGGAGATGGGGAACTATTGGGCCTGGTTTTGGCTTATAGCTTGGTGGGGAGCAAGGGAAGAGCTGAGTCTTGTGGGAGCACAGGGCTCTGAGCAGATGAGCTCTCAGCCCCATCAAGGTTTCACCCCCGTAAATAAAGACCTGTTTCCTCCAACAGTAATTGTTGGATCATGTGTCAAAGTGCCGTGTGCATGGGCCCCAGTTTGCTCAGTTATAAACAGACAGGCTCAGGTAAGGTAAAGATTGACCTTTGTTAGAGAAAAATACTAGCCTAGGACATGACTACCTGCCATGAACTGCTTCTAGTTAGAAAGTTTTCATTTCAGACCATCCAATGTGGTTTCTTTAGGTCTGAGTTTGTAAGGCTGCCACATAGGCCTCCCCTGAGCTTGTCAGGTTTGCATAAGACCCCTTTTAATCCACACAACAGGCCCCTCCAGAACCCGATGCCCTAGTGTGGGGCATGTTCTGGGAAACAGGGGCTGACACTGAGACTTGCAATAGAGAGCTGTGACCTTGG
>NW_028079558.1:0-6232 GCF_014824575.4 Sturnira hondurensis | reverse complement strand
TTTTTTTAAATCAGAAAACTTCCTAATTTCCTAGTAATTTACAAGTTGTTTGAGATGGTCAAAAAGCCAAAAACTATTGAAAAAGCAAATAGCATGCTCAATTCTGTTTTGTCCTTAAAAACAATCTTCCTTTATAGCTTACCTCCAGCCCTATCTCTCTCTCTCTTTCACAGCTAAGTTTCTTCAAGGATTATTTTAAGCAGCTGTCTCCACATGTCTCTTTCAATGCCTGAACCCCACTCACTTTGGCATTTATCCCACCTGTCACTAACTTAACTATTGATCTGGGAATGAGAAGTGATCTTTTTTAATTCTGACTCCACTTACTCTGAGAACCAGCAGCTAATGCTATTAAACTCGCTGTCCATTGTTCAGTCCTTTTTTGGTCTCCATTTTCTTTTCTGTGTGGTCTTTTTCCAGCAGTCTTTCATGATCTTGGTTGATGTACTCTAGCTTCTGTCTCCAGACAGCTCCCTTCCTGATAAGCAAGCTTGGCCAGGCCAATGCATTCCTCTTATGGCTACTGTCATGTATCCCATACCTTTGTCTTTATTTCTACCTCTCTCCTAGACGTGTTCACCTAAATGTTTCATAAGTGCTATAAACCACTGTTGACTCAAAAAATTCTTTTTTAAAAAATTAGTTATTTCAATTGTTGTTCAAGTACAGTTTTCTGTCTTTTATTCCCATCCCACATCACGCCCCCCAGTGCTCCCCACCTCCTTCCCATCTCCACCCCCCTTAGTTTTTGTCCATGTGTCCTTCATCCTCACTCCTGTAAACCCTTCTTCCCCTTCTCCCCTGAAATTCTCTCCCCTCTCCGCTCTGGTCCCTGTCAGCCTGTTCTGTATTTCAGTGTCTTTGGTTATATTTTGCTTGCTTGTTTGTTTTGTTGTTTAGGCTCCCGTTAAAGGTGAGATCATATGGTATTTGTCTTTACCCACCTGGCTAATTTTGCTCAGCATAATGCTTTCCAGTTCCAGCCATGTTGTTGCAAAGAGTAGGAGCTCCATTCTATCTGCTGCATAGAATTCCATTGTGTAAATGTACCATAGTTTTTGTATCCGTTCATTTACTGATGGGCACCTAGGTTGCTTCCAGCACTTGGCTATTGTAAATTGTGCTGCTATGAACATTGGGGTGTACAGTTTCTTTCAGATTGGTGTTTCAGGTGTTTTAGGATTATATCTTAGGATATAATCCTAGCAGTGGAATTGCTGGGTCAAAAGGCAGATCCATTTGTAGTTTTTTTAGAAAATTCCATACTGTTTTCCATAGTGGTTGTACCAGTCTGCAATCTCACCAAAAGTGAACTAGGGTCCCCCTTTTCTCTACAACCTCTCCAACACTTGTTGTTTGTTGCTTTGTTTATGATGGCCATTCTGACTGGTGTAAAGTGGTATCTCATTGCGGTTTTAATTTGCATTTCTCTGATAGCTACCAATATTGACCATCTTTTTATGTGACTCTGGATCCTCTGTATGTCCTCCTTGGAGAAGTATCTGTTCAAGTCATTTGCCCACTTTTTAATTGAGTTGCTTGTCTTCTTGCAATGGAGTCCTGTAACTTGTATAGTTTGGAGATTAAACCCGTGTCTGAGGTATCATTGGCAAATATGTTTTCCCATATGGTTGGTTTTCTTTTTATTTTAATAGTGTTTTCTTTAGCCGTGCAAAAGCTTTTTTTAAAAAAATATTTTATTTATTTATCTTTAGAGGGGAAGGGAAGGAGAGAGAAAGGAAACATCAATGTGTGGTTGCTTCTCGTGCATCCCCTGCAGGGAACTGGCCCCTGCCGGAAACTGTCCTGCAACCCAAGCATGTGCCCTGACTGGGAATCGAACCGTGATTGTCTGGTTCACAGGCCCGTGCTCAATCCACTGAGCTACACCAGGCAGGGCTAAAAGCTTTTAATTTTGATGAGATCCCATTTTTTTATTCTTTCCTTTATGTCCCTTGCTCTAGGGGACATATCAGTAAAAATCTTACTGCATAGAATATCTAAGATTTTCCTGGCAATATTCTTCTCTAGGAGTTTAATGGTGTCATAGCTTCTATTTAAGTATTTATCCACCTTGAATTTATTTTTGTGTATGGTGTAAGTTCGTGCTCAAATTTCATTTATTTGCACATAGCTGTCCAGTGCTCCCAACACGATTTGTTGAAGAAGCTAGTTTTTTACTCCAATTTATGTTACTGCACACATTGTTGAATACCAATTAACTGTAGAGACTTGGTTTTATTTCTGGGCTCTCTCTTCTGTTTCATTGGTCTATGTGCCTGCTTTTATGCCAGTACCAGGCTGTTTCGATTATAGTGGCCTTGTAATACACTTTGGTGTTGGGTATTATGATTCTTCCTACTTTGCTCTTCTTTCTCAAAATTATAGTTGCTATTTGGGGTGGTTTATACTTCCACATAAATTTTTGAAGTGTTTGTTCTATGTCTGTGAAATATGCCATTGGTACTTTAATAGGAATTGCATTGAATCTGTAAATTGCTTTGGGTAGTATGGACATTTTGATGATGTTAATTCTTCCAATCCATGAACACAGTATATGTTTCCACTTGTTTGTGTCTTCCTTGATTTCTTTCTTTAGTGTTGTGTAATTTTCTGCATACAGGTCTTTTATCTCCTTGGTTAGGTTTATTCCTAGGTATTTTATTTTCCTTTTTGCTATATCGAATCAGATTTTTTTCTTGCTTTCTGCTTCTGCTGCTTCATTGTTGGTATACAAAAATGCCTTTGATTTCTGGATATTGACTTTGTATCCCGCTGTTTTGCCATATTCATTTATTAGGTCAAGCAGTTTTTGGGTGGAGCCTATCAGATTTTCCATGTACATTGCCATGTCATCTGCAAACAGTGACAGTTTTATTTTTTCCTTTCTGATGTGGATGTCTTTTATTTCCTTTTCTTGTCTGATCATTGTGGTAAAACTTCCAATACTGTATTAAATAGAAGTGGTGAAAGTGGAAAAACTTGTCTTGTTCCTGATCTGAGTGGAAAAGCTTTTAGTTTTTTCCCATTGAGTATGATGTTGGCTGTAGGTCTCTCACATATGGCCTTTATTATGTTGAGAAATGTTCCCTCTGTTCCCATTTTGCTGAGTGTTTCTATCATAAATGGGTGCTGTACCTTATCAAATGCTTTTTCTGCATCTATTCATATGATCATGTGATTTTTGTCTTTGCTTTCATTTATCTGATCTATTCCATTTACTGATTTGCAAATATTCAACCATCCTTGCCTCCCTGGGATGAATCCCACTTGGTCATGGTGTATGATTTTTTAGTGTATTGTTGGATGCGGTTTGCCAATATTTTGTTGAGGATTTTAGTGTCTATGTTCATCAGTGATATTGGCCTGAAGGTTTCTTTCTTTGTTTTATCTTTATCTGGTTTTGGGATTAGAATGATACTTCATAAAGAGTTTTGGAGTCTTCCATCCTTTTTGATTTTTTGGAATGGTCTGTGAAGGATAGGGGTTAGCTCTTCCCTAAATGCTCTGTAGAATTGTCCTGTGAAACCATACGGTCCAGGGCTTTTTTGTGGGGGGAGCTTTTTGTTACTTCTTCAATTTCATCTGCTGTTATTGGTCTGTTCAGGCTTTCTGTTTCTTCTACATTGAGTTTTGGAAGATTGTATTTTTCTAGAGATTTGTCCCTTTCACCAAGGTTTTCAAATTTCTCGGCATACAATTCTTCATAGTAATTTCTTAGAATCCTTTGTATTTCTGTGGTGTCAGTTGTAATCTCTCCTCTTTCATTTCTGATTGTGTTTATTTGGGTCTTCTCTGTTTTTTTCTTGATGAGCCTGCTTAAGTCTTCTCTATTTTGTTTATCTTTCAAAAAAAAAAAAACAAGCTCCTGGATTCATTGGTCCTTAGAATTGTGCTTTTCATCTCTATGTAATTTAATTCTGCTCTGATCTTGGTTATTTCCTTCCTTCTACTTGTTCTGGGTTGTCTTTGTTGTTGTTCCTTGAGTTCTTATAGGCATAGGGTTAGATTATTTGTTTGAAATCTTTCTATCTTTTTTAGGTAACCATGTATTGCTATGTACTTCCCTCTCGGGACTGCCTTTGCTGTGTCCCATAAGTTTTGGGTTGTCGTGAGTTAATTTTCATTTGTTTCTAGAAACTTTTTTGATTTCTTCCCTAATTTCATTCTTGACCCATTCATTGTTTAATAACATGCTATTCAATCTCCATGATTTTGAATATTTTGGGTTTTTTCCCTTGGGGTTGGTTTCTACTTTTGGTCCCTTGTGATTGGAGAAAATGCTTGGTATGATTTCAATTTTCTTGAATTTGTTGACGGTTTTTTGAGGTCCTATCGTGTGTCCTATCTTTGAAAATGTTCCATGTACATTTGAAAAGAATGTGTATTTAGCTTCTTTGGGATGAAGGGACCTATATATATATATATATATATCAGTTAAGTCCACTTCATCTAGTCCATTTTTCAATCCCACAATATCTTTGTTAATATTTGTTTGGAAGATCTGTCCATTTTTGACAGTGGGGTGTCAAAATTCCCTCCTACAATTGTGTTGCTGTCAATATCTTTCTTGAAGTCCTCTAAGATTTTCTCTACGTATTTGGGTGATCCTATATTCGGTGCATATGTATTTACGATGTTAATATGTTCTTGGTGGATTCTTCCCTTGAGTATTATGAAGTAACCTTCTGGGTGTCTCTTTATGGCCCCTTTTTTGAGGTCTATTCTGTCTGATATGAGTAATGCTACCCTGGCTGTTTTTTCCTGTCAATTTTCTTGGAAAATTTGTTTCTAGCCCTTCACTTTTAGTCTGTGTAGGTCTTTTGTCCTGAGGTGGGTCTCTTGTAGGCAGCATATGTGTGGGTCATGCTTCCTTATCCATTCAGCTATTCTAAATCTTCTGATTGTAGCATTTAAATTATTTATGTTTAAGGTTATTATTGATAAGTAGTTATTCATTGCCATTTTTGTACCTGTGTTCCTCTCTGTGTATCTCTTTTCCTTCCTTTCCTTAAAGCAGTCCCTTTAGCATCTCTTTCAGGCCTGTTTTGGTGGAGGTTTAGTCTTTTAGACTTTTTTTTGTCTTGGAAGCTCTTTATTTGGCCTTCTATTTTGATTGAGAGCCTTGCTGGGTAAAGTAGCCTTGTTTGCAGGCCTCTGGTTCTCATTAGGTGGAATATTTCTTGCCATTCTCTTCTTACTTGGAGCATTTCCATTGAGAAGTCAGCAGCTAACCTAACTGGGGCTCCCTTGTATGTTACTTCTTGTTTCCCCCTTGCCTTTAAGATTCTCTCTTTGTCTTGGGATTTTTTCATTTTAATGATGATGTGTCTTGAAGTGGGCCTCTTTGGGTTCCTTGTGATTGGACTCTGTGTGTTTTGGGGATATGTGACTTTTTCTTTCATCAAATTAGGAAAGTTTTCCATCATTACTTTTTCCAAATAGGTTTTCTATCCCTTGCTCTTCTTCTTCTTTTTCTGGTGTCCCTATTATTTGGATATTATTATGTTTCATAGTATCTTGAGATTCCATTACCACCTGTTCATTCTTTCTTTGCCTCTTTTCCTTTTCTTGCTCTTTCTGGTTGTTTTTTTCTACATTGTCTTCCAATTTGCTAATCTGATCTTCTGCTTCATCGATCCTGCTTTTGATTCCTTCCACTGTGTTCTTCAGTTCTGAAATTGTATTCTTCATTTCCTCTTGGCCCTTGTTAATAGTTTCTGTTTCCTTTTTCATGTTGATATAGTTTGTAGTGAGTTCCCTGTAGTTCCCCTGTAATTTCTGGTAGCTCATTGTGAGCTCTTTAAACTTCCTAATAACCAGTTCTTTGAATTCAGTATCTGATAGCTGACTTGCCTCTATTTCATCTAGAATTCTTTTTGAGGCTTCGTTCTTTCCTTTTTTGGGCGATTGGATCTTAGTCTTCCCATTGTTTGTGAGACTCTTCTGGTTAGCTTGAGCTTATTGAATTGATTTTTTCTGTCTCCATGGGTTTCTGGTGTGAACTTCTGTGCTGGAATACCTGTGAGATTTAGTGGTGTGGTCTCCTTGATCTCCCAAGCTCACTGGTCTTGGGTTGTCCTTTAAGTTGGCTCTGTGTTTGTCTTTGGGTTTGGATAATTTGGGGGTCTTTCTATTGTGGGTCCTTCCCACCACTTGGCTAACTTATGGTCACTCTGTCCACTATGTCTTGTAGTTTGTTGTGCTGGTGAGGGCAGGTTGTGTTGAAGCT
>NW_028079557.1:0-1134 GCF_014824575.4 Sturnira hondurensis | reverse complement strand
GATGATACAAATCAATAAACAAAGTTTTCTTAAAGAAAATTTATGAACAACAACATAAGTGCTGGTGAGGATGTGGAGAAAAGGGAACCCTCATGCACTGTTGGTGGGCATGCAGACTGCTGCAGCCACTATGGAAAACCGAATGGAATTTCCTCAGGAAACTAAAAATGGAACTTCCTTTTGACCTGCAATTCCACTGCTGGGATTATACCCTAAAAATCCTGAAATACCAAAACAAAAGAACTGGTGCACCCCAATGTTCATAGCAACACAATCTACAATAGCCAAGTGTTGAAAGCAATCTAAGTCCACATCAGTAAATAAGCAGATCAAAAAACTGTGGTACATTTACACACTGGAATACCACACAGCAGAAAGACAGTATGAGCTCCTACCCTTAATGACATCATGGTTTGACCTAGAGAGCATTAAGCTAAGTGAAATAAACTGTGATGAAAGACAAATACCATATGATCTCACCTATAAGTGGAACCTAATCAACAAAACAAACAAGCAAGCAAAATATAACCAGAGAAACTGAAAGAACAAACTGACATTAACCAGAGGGGGAGGGGGTTGGAGTAACAGGGGAAAAATAAGAAGGGTCATCAAGGTACATGTATGAAGGATCCATGGACAAAGCCAAAGGGTGGTAGGGTTGAGGGTGGGAAGTAGAAGTGTGTAGATTAGGGGAAAATGTCAGGGGGGAAATGGAGAGAACTGGACCTGAACAACAATAAAAAAAGAAAAAGAAACATGAGACTAATTCCAAACACATCCAAGTCCATTGAAAGCTAATGAACTAAACTCTGCAATTAAAAAGCAAACAATACTTTACAAAGCCAGAATTAAATATGTGTTGTCTTTGTGAAACACACTTTAAAGCTAGAATATATTAATTAAAAATAAATGAATAGGAAAACTTTACCATGCAAACAGTAAGTATAAAAAAACTTGAGTAGCTATTGTATCGCAGAGATAAACAGGTATATTACACTGGCATGAAAAGTTTCATTTATTAGGAAGACACAAATACCATAAATTTGTATGTACCTAAAAACAGAATATCAAAATTCAGGGATCAATGCTAAAAATAATTACTTCACAATTCTATAATTATAGCAGGAAATCTTC
>NW_028079556.1:0-926 GCF_014824575.4 Sturnira hondurensis | reverse complement strand
AAGGTGCACTGACTCAGACCAGACTATGTGATGAAGCTCCAGAGTTCACCTGCGTAAAGTGCTGGAATTTTTACACAGAAATTCCCTAATAAAAGGGTGCAGAAATACCCTGTATATATAATTCTATGCTATTTAGCACGCAAAGTCCCCTATGCCTGAAGAACATGAAGTAATTTGGAACCCAAAATATACATAAGGCCATGGACTGAGAGAGAAGCATTCCCTAAGTACAACTGCTGAGAATAGCTCTGAATTAAAATGGGGATAATTACACTGATAATTACACTGATAATTACACTGACAGCAGATGAACACTAGAGGCTTCCCCTCATGTCTTGGTCAGTGAGCCAGTCTTCTCCAGTGGTTCCTGTTGCCATGTGGATACTTGTCCTTGAACTTCTCCCACATGACTACTAAGATGCTGCTTGGGTAAAAGGCAACATTTTTTTGATAGATGGACAGGCTCTTTTGTGATATGCGCATGCACTGAGAATGTTGGAAATTACTGGGACAAAATGTAAGAGCAAATCAGCTCAGTCAGCTAAATCACAGGCTTATTTCTCTGATTAGCCTGAACAGTCCCAGTGCTCTGGTGTGAGAGACACATTGGTGTTGTCCAGTGCAGTGTCCATGGGCCAAGAAGATGGTAGTGGAATCCTGGTTATAAAAAGATGACTATATGGAGAGAAGCCTGCAGAATACCATAGGGCATAAGAAACACATTGAGTAAAACCTGCCACACCCTGTTAGAAGAAATTCCCAGAAAATAGGAGCAAGCAAGGGAACTTCCCAGTAGCCCTTTTGAAGTAGCCACCAGGGGCCCTGTGGTGAATGGACACAGGGAGCTTGTGCAAGACCATGATGTGCTATAATCCATTTATTCCTCCTTCACCCATGTAGTAGCCAAGTGCCAGCAACCACTTTAC
>NW_028079555.1:0-528 GCF_014824575.4 Sturnira hondurensis | reverse complement strand
GAGGTGGGTGGGGAGCACCAGGGAGGGGGGATGGGCTGGGATGGGAGTGGGGGATGGAAAACTGTACTTGAACAGTAATTAAATTTAAAAAAAACATTAAAAATTAAAAAATCTTATATCAATGTTTAAAATAGGCTCTCTAATATTAGAAAATTTTATTTAGTGATAATAAAGGAACAATATTTGTAAAAATAATATTGTTAACCTTGTATTTTATATTTAATTTCAGAAGTTTGGCTTGTATTTTGTGTCTTGACCTGTTTTTTTTCCCTCCATGATTTGAGAGAGGGGAAGGGAGGGAAAAAGAATGAAAAGCATCGATGTTCAATTTCCAGACCCAGTCTGCAACCCATGCCTGTGCCCTAACTGGGAATCAAACCTGGGGTCTTTTGATTCACAAGATGATGTCCAGTCAACTGAACCCCATCAGCTCAGTGTGGCCCAGTGCTTAGCTTACCTTTTGTTTGAGCTCTACAATGGCTAGTCATGGAAGGTGGGAATAGCTCTTTCAGAAATCCTGTTTTTCTG
>NW_028079554.1:0-506 GCF_014824575.4 Sturnira hondurensis | reverse complement strand
AACATTTATTGATGGTTTACTGTGTTAGGCACTGTTCTAAAGTGAGTTAGGAATATTAATTCATGTATTAATATTCATGTATTTTTAAAATTCATGTATTTTTCACAAAAAATATTAAAATTCATGTATTTTTCACAAAAACTCCGTGAAGTAGGTACATTTTTACCACCCTAGTTTATAGGCAAGGGAACAATAGAAAGCTGTAAAACCACATAGTTCATCTGAAAACACTGCTCTCAACCCAAAATATATCCTTCCTGTTGTTCAAATTAACTTCAAAAACGAAGTACTGCTTCAAATGTAAGGACTATGGGCAAACTGCACCAAAATAACCTCAGTAACTCTACTATACAAACAAGGGCCCCATACACACTCCTAACCAATCAGTTTCTCTTAGGTTGGTATCTGGTTATCTTTATTTTAGACTACTCTCCCTTGAACTCTTCAGATACAATTTTAACACATTACTGTGTTCTAATATTTGAGAATACTTTCATTGTGTTACC
>NW_028079553.1:0-558 GCF_014824575.4 Sturnira hondurensis | reverse complement strand
TCTGTTAGCATCCTGATAAACAGTGTCTTGAATTGTGCTTCTGAGAGGCTGGCAATCTCTTGGTTGCTTAGTTATTGGCTCTGGGACTTTGAGTTCTTCTTGCGCCATCTTTTGGTCTGTTCGTGCCTGTTCCATGGCAGGATCGGAGCCCTAAGGTGTTCACTGGAACAGGGCAACTAAGTCGCTGGGTTGTGACGTTGTATGTGGGGGCGGGGTCAAAGAGGGACTATGGCGTCTGGTCTGCCGCCTGCTGCCACGGCCCTCACCGGTGCCGCAGCTGCTGCCGTCACCCGGGCCCACGCGTTTCATCCCACTGCACGCGAGTGTGCCACCGCCGTCAGCCCTTGCCCCCTGGGGCCTGCATGGTCCGTCTCACTGTGCATGAATATGCAACTACGGTCAGTCTGCCCTGCACCCCAACTGGTTCCGGGCTGCCTGCGCGCCTGGGTCGGGGACCCTGTCCTGCCCGACCCTGCTCGCTGCTGGCTCTGCCCCTCTTACCGTCACCGTTGAACGGTTAGATGTAGTTGGACTTCCGTATAATTCAATTTTCTGTCC
>NW_028079552.1:0-504 GCF_014824575.4 Sturnira hondurensis | reverse complement strand
ACCTGGTACTGGCATGAAAACAGGCACATAGACCAATGGAATAGAACAGAGAGCCTAGAAATAAACCCAACACTCTACAGTCAATTAATATTCGACAAAGGGGGCAATAACATAAAATGGAGTAAAGACAGCCTCCTCAGCAAATGGTGTTGGGAGAACTGGACAGCTACATGCAAAAAAATGAAACTTGAGCACCAACTTACAACATACACCAAGATAAATTCAAGGTGGATAAAAGACTTAAATATAAGCCATGACACCATTAAAGTCCTAGAGGAGAACATTGGCAGGAAAATCTCAGATATTGCACGCAGCAAGATTTTTACTGATATGTCCCCTAGAGCAAGGGACATAAAGGAAAGAATAAACAAATAGGATCTCATCAAAATGAAAAGCTTTCCCATGGCTATGGAAAACAGTATCAAGGTAAAAAGAGAATCAACTGTATGGGAAAAACATATTTGCCAATGATACCTCAGACAAAGGTTTAATTTCCAAAATATA
>NW_028079551.1:0-610 GCF_014824575.4 Sturnira hondurensis | reverse complement strand
CAAACCAATTAAAAAAAAAGAATAGAGTTAGCATATGACCCAGCAACCCTTCTTCTAGGCTTTGTACCTGAAAAATTTACAAAGACATATGCATCTCTATGCTCAGTGCAGCATTATTCATGGTGAGCAAGACATGGAAACAATCAAAATGAATAAGTATGATTTGAGTATTTTCTCATAAGGAAAAATAGAATTTTATTTATATTTGCAATAGGAACATTTGACAATATCTTTCACATTAATACCTGAATATTAAAGGATGGACATTTTATATAATTGCAAGAGCATGAGTTATCATCAAGAAAATATTGTTCACTCATATGTGGGTTATACAATTGAATGCAATAAATGAACAAAAAAATAGCTCTGTCTGGTATAGCTCAGTAGATTGAGCACGGGCCTGTGAACCAGAGTATCGTGGTTCAATTCCCAGTCAGGGCACATGCCTGGGTTGCAGGTCAGTTCCCAGCAGGGAACTCATGAGAGGTAACCATACATTGATATTTCTCTCCCTCTCTCCTTCCCTTCCCCTCTAAAAATAAATAAATAAAATCTTTAAAAAAAAGAAAAAGAAAGATAAACAAAAACTTGTAGACACACATGATAGTAT
>NW_028079550.1:0-531 GCF_014824575.4 Sturnira hondurensis | reverse complement strand
TTGTGTCCCCACATACATGTGCACACATGTTTTGCATGTGTGAGTGCATGCACACACACATACATGTGTGCATCATCTTCTCATTGCCTTTTTTTTTTTGCTTGCCCAATAGAAATTTATTTTCTCTCACTTCTGGAGTCTAGAAGTCCAAGATCAAGGTGTCATCAGGTTTGGTTTCTTCAGCGGCCTCTGCCCTTGGCTTGTGGATGGCTGCCTCTCACTGTGTCCTCACGTGGTCGCCCCTTGAACTGTGATTTTTCTGCATCTGAATTTCCTCTTCTTACAAAGACAACAGTCATAGAGGATTAGGGCTCATCTATGTGGACTCATTTTAGCTTAATTACCTCTGTACAGAGCACATGTCCCCAAGCAGTGACTCTAGCAATTCCCCATTGCCCCTTACCATGGCGCTTCCACAGGGTATTTGGTGTGTCTTGTGTCACCTCATGGGGCTGAGTGCATGAGACAGGCCTTCCTCACCACATACAAGCTTGTCACTGGGAAGTCACACTCCAAATTAGGAGCAGGGGG
>NW_028079549.1:0-702 GCF_014824575.4 Sturnira hondurensis | reverse complement strand
AAATAATGACTGACACCAAAGAAATACAAAGGATTGTAAAAAAAATATTATGAACAATTTTATGCCAACTAACTGGATAAGCTAGATGAAATGGGTAAATTCCTAAAATTTTTCCAAAAATAAATCAGGAAGAGTCAGAGAATCTGAATATATAGACTCTACCTAATGAAATCGAAATTGAAGCTGTAATAAAAAAAAAAAACCTCCCACAAAACAAAAGCCCTGGGCTAGGTGGCTTCACAGGTGAATTTTACAAACATTCTGAGAAGAACTAACACCTTTCCTTCCCAAACTATTCCATAAAATTCAAGAGGAGGCAAGGTTCCCAAATTCATTTTACAAGGCCGGCATTATCTTAACTCCAAAACCAAATAAAGAAACTACAAAGAAAATTATAGGCCAGTATCCCTGATAAACATAGATGCTAAAATTCTCCACAAAACATTAGCAAACCGAATACAGCAATGCATCACAAAGATCATACACCATGATCAAGTGGGATTTATTCCAGGAATGCCAGCTTGGTACAACATTCACAAATCGATAAATGTGATTCACCACATAAACCAGATGAAGGATAAAAACTACACAATCATATCAATAAATGCGGAAAAAGCATTTGATAAAATCCCGCACCCATTTGTGATTAAAAAACCTCTCAGCAAAGTGGGAATACAGGGAACGTACCTAAGCCCAATAAGT
>NW_028079548.1:0-1144 GCF_014824575.4 Sturnira hondurensis | reverse complement strand
AGGAATGTTCCCTCTATTCCCATTTTTCTGAGTACCTTTATCATAAATGGGTACTGTACCTTATCAAAAGCTTTTTTCTGCATCCATTGATATGATCACGTGATATTTGTGTTTGCCTTTGTTTATGTGATGTATTACATTTACTGATTTACGAATATTGAACCATCCTTGCATCCCTGGGTTGAATCCCACTTGGTCGTGGTGTATGATCTTTTTGATGTATTGCTGGATGTGATTTGCCAATATTTTATTGAGGATTTTAGCATCTATATTCATCAGCGATATTGGCCTGAAGTTCTCTTTCTTTGTTGTGTCTCTATCTGGCTTTGGAATTAGGATGATGCTGGCTTAATAAAAAGAGTTGGGGAGTTTTCCTTCCTTTTGGATTTTTTGGAATAGTCCATGAAAAATAGGTGCTAGCTCTTCCTTAAAAGCTTTGTAGAATTCTCCTGCAAAACCGTCTGGTCCAGGACTTTTGTGTGATGGGAGTTTTTTGATTACTTCTTCAATTTCATCTGCTGTTATTGGCCTGTTCAGATTTTCTGCTTCTTTTTCATTGTGTTTTGGAAGATTATATTTTTCTAGAAATTTGTCCATTTCATCTAGGTTTTCAAATTTCTTGGCATGCAGTTCTGCATAGTAATTTCTTACAATCCCTTCTATTTTCTGTGGTATCAGTTGTAATCTCTCCTCTTTCATTTCTGATTGTGTTTATTTGGGTCCTCTCTCCTCTTTTCTTGATGAGCCTACTTAAAGGTTTGTCTATTTTGTTTATCTTTTCAAAAAACCAACTCCTAGATTCATTGATCCTTAGAATTGTGCTTTTAGTCTCTATGTCATCTAGTTCTGCTGTGATCTTCGTTATTTCCTTCCTCCTATTTGCTCTGGGCTGTCTTTGTTGTTGCTCCTCAAGTTCTTGGAGGCGTTGAGTTAGGTTGTTAGTTTGAAATGTTTCTATCTTCTTTAGGTAAGCCTGTATTGCTATGAACTTCCCTCTAAGGACTGCCTTCACTGTGTCCCATAAGTTTTGGGTTGTTGTGAGTTCATTTTCATTTGTCTCCAGAAGCTTTTTGATTTCTTCCCTAATTTCAATCTTGACCCATTCATTGTTTAATAGCATACCATTCAGTCTCCATGCTTTGGG
>NW_028079547.1:0-636 GCF_014824575.4 Sturnira hondurensis | reverse complement strand
TGTTGAAGAGTCCTTTGGAGAGAGGTGGGTTATCAGCTCCCTCCCTCCCCAGCCAATCAAAGTTGGGTGCCAGGATAGTCTTGTTTGCTAGAGTTCGCAGAAAGGGTACTAAGGACAAAGGGCTGAGATCAACCTCGGACTCTGTGGTCGCCAGCCCGGGAGAATTGAGAGGTGGGGTGTGGGGCTCTGACTCTGATAGTCACTGGTATGGCTGGGGGATTGTGCTGTTCTGAGAGGCAGGTTTTCTAAAGGAGAAAGTTTTTGGAGTGTAAACTGAAGGTTTCTTCTGCGACAGCCTCCTGATCTGCTCCATACCCTATCCTGGCAACAAACCCAAGGTTGGGTGGAGGGCCTGGAGTTCCCCCACAGAACTGGGATGGGTCTGTGCCTAAACCTGTAAGAACCAGGCAGCCTGGTCGGCTCACATGGGCACCCTGCAACTCAGCCCACAGCGATAACCCCCAGGAAAAGAGAGCTATGAGGAAGACCTAGATCCCTAGATCCCTAGATCCTTAGATCCCTAGATCCCTAGATCCCTAGATCCCAGCACTGGGGAGAGGCACCAGGTTGGCTCTTGGGAGAGCGCTCACAGAAAAACCACACCAATTGCCCCTCAGCCTGCTACAACCAGAAAAA
>NW_028079546.1:0-1492 GCF_014824575.4 Sturnira hondurensis | reverse complement strand
CATCGCTGATGAATTCACTCACCCACCCACCCACCGCCCACCAAGGATCCCCAATGTGCTCACCCCCTGCCGTGTGCAGCACTGAGTGCCCTGAGGGCCAGGCTGGTGTTGTCCGACCTGCCCTGGGTGGACGGGGGCAGAACTGTTGAGTGATGGAAAAAGCCAGTGCCTCACTTTATCTTTCTGGACCAGTGTCAAAGGGATCACTTTATCTGAAATAGTCGTAAAAGTGCAGACCCATTGGCCCCTCAGACCCAGTGAAATAGAATCTCCTGGTGAGTCCCAGTAATCTGTATTTTAACCAGTTCCACTGTTACAGCAGAGTCAAAAGAAAGCAGGCGTGATGAGAGTCCATTCCTAAGAGAGGCAGCCATCCCCTGGAAAGAGGCTACATCTTTCTCCGATTTACCACTGGGTCTACCAGAGAGGTGGACGTGCCCCACAGCCCAGAGGTCAAGCAGCCCTTCAGTTATAAGAGGCAAAGCATCCTGGCCTCGGGAACTGTGACGATCTTTAACTATGTCCCAAATTATTTGAGGCACCTCCCTTCCAGAGGTAGGAGTTAGTTCCTCTCTCCTTGAGTGTGGGCCAGACTTAGTAACTTGCTCCTTACATATAAAATGTGGCAGAAATGATGATGTGAGACTTCAAGTCTATGTGCTAAAAAGCACTGCAGCTCCTTGCTTGCTGCTTTCTGTTAAATTGCTTGCTCTGAGCGAAGCCAGGCATCGTGTTGTGAAGATACGCCAGCAGCCCAGTGGCTGTCCCCATGGGAAGAAAATGAAGCCTCCTGCCAACAGCCAGCGTGGCCAGCCAGCCCTGTGAGCGAGCATCACGGAAGTGGGCCCCCATCAAGCCAAGCCAGAGACCTGGACTGCAACCTTCCAGGAGACCATAAGCTGGAACAACCCAGTGGAGCCGCTCGTGAATTCCTGACCCACAGGAATATGTGAGGTGTTGTATGTGCATTGCTGTCTTAGGCTCTCCACTTTAGAGTAGACTGTTAGGCAGCAATAGGTAGCTAAGTCAGGAACTTTGCATGTGGTTTTAGGACTCCTGCTGGGGAGGCGCTGGGGAGACCCACTGCCACTCCATCTGAAGAACAATACCTTGCTGGGCTCTCTGCGAGCTTTCCTGCTTGACACAGGCACCGTCTCAGTTGGCTGCTGACCTCACAGTGAAATTCCCAGGCGGGAGCCTACACCGAGCCTCCAGAGAATCAGGAGTTTGCAGCGCTGAGTGCCCTGGGGGCCAGGCTGGTGTTGTCTGACCTGCCCTGGATGGACTGGGGCAGAACTGTTGAGTGACGGAAAAAGCCAGTGCCCCTGGAGCATCCACCCCTGGGAGAACTGTGCTTGGAGATGGCACCCTTGCCCCTTCCTTACCCACGGAGCGCTCTTTCAAGACTTAGGGCTGAATGCCAGGCTGTTGGGCAGCCCTGTTTCTGTCTGGGGAACAGCTTTTCTCAATGGAGAGCCAACAGCACACGTGG
>NW_028079545.1:0-564 GCF_014824575.4 Sturnira hondurensis | reverse complement strand
GTGTTCCAGGTGAATCATGAAGCAGCACCTGTGTGGGTCAGCCCAATGCTGCTGCTGCTGCTCAGTTGTGAAGAGTCTTGGCTGTGAGCCGCCCCCCGCCCCTAAGTGAGGCACCCCAGGGCAAGTTCCCCCTCAGGCTGTGTTTCCCAGCAGTGCTCCCCAGCAGTGCTCTGCTCTTGCAGGTCTGGGCCTGTCATTTCCTCTCTGCTGGGCTGCATTTACACACACAAAAAAGTGCACTTTGGAAAAGGGGCCCCTCTGAGGGAGGAGACTGGGCTGGGAGAGCAGAGAAAGGGCCTGTGGTGTTGTTACCACAGCAGTCTATTTATTCTTAAATTATGCCAAGTTTTTCTCTTGTACCTTTTTTTTTACCGGAACTGAGAGTGCTGTGTGTGTGTGTGTGTGTGTGTGTGTGTGTGTGTGTATGTGTGGCAGCTTACTTGAATTATACAGAAAAATAAAAATGAATTAAAAAATCTCAGCAAAATAGGTAATAGCTGCTATTGTTTTACGTATATTCCCTTCCAGACATCTGTCCTTGCCTCTTTCTATTCTTGTACTTTC
>NW_028079544.1:0-1138 GCF_014824575.4 Sturnira hondurensis | reverse complement strand
GACTTTTCCTGACGTGGCTAAAGCCACAGACCCTGGGGGAGGGGATAAGGAGTAGGCGCTGAGGCGGCCTTCACTGTTCACAGACAGCACCAGGCTGGGGTGGCTGGGTTTGATGCATGTTTTTTTTTTTTTTTTTTGAGAGTGGAAGGTCCGTCATGCCTGCCACGCCCTTAGCTCTCTACAAAAGACAGCACGTTCCGGGTCAGCCCCTACAAGGGTGGCCTGCCGACATCCCTCAGTGCACAGCCTTGGGCTCCGGTTGGTGCCTCCAGGCTGGCCGGGGGAGCCTAGCTCTGCGAAGACCACAGGCCCACCTGATGACAGCCCCCTGAAGGAAGCAGGATTCCCCCCATGTTTCAGAAGAGGGACCGGGCAACAGAGAGGCTGGTCCAGCCACTGAGGTCACACAGCTTGTGTGCGACCAGAGCAGGACTCCGAGCCACCTCTGTCCAAGGCCTCTCTGTGAGCCACACACTCCCTGGTGAATGTCTGTTCCTCTCTGTGGCCTGAGGCCCAGATGACGGTGGGGATGCTGTGAGGAGGGATGGGTTACCACTACCAGTGTCTTGAGAGGTCAGGGGAGGGGCAGGGAAGAGGATGGCTTTTTGTCTGGGCCCCTTCTCTGTACTTAGCTTCCCCCACGCTGGCCCCGGTTGCATTTGGATTCATTAAGTGAAACTAAAATTAATTGGATGTATTGGGAAACTGTTAAAAGGCCCGAGTCTTCCGGGAGCCATGAGCCCCAAGCCAGGCCTATAGAATTTTTTTTTTGTCATTGAACGTATTTTAAGATCGTAATTCCTGCATGAAGAATAGACTTTAGAATGTGCCTTTCTGGCCCGTTCCCTGCCCCACCCCCTCCCTGGCCATCCTGCTTCTTCCCAGAAAGTAGCCACTGGTCCCATTTCCCGTGTGGCCGCCATGTGTGCCTTGCCCCCTACACAAGCCCGTAAACCCAGGCTCGGTTCCCAGACAGGCGACAGCATAGTTTACACTCTGCTCTGCACCCTACACTCCTTTTCTGCTGGTTCTGGTTCCTGTTAGACCATAAGTACGTCTCTTCTTCCTTCTGAGAACTGTATTCCGTTGTGCGTCTCTGCCCACAATTTCTTTGCTCAGTCTCCGATTAGCAGGCACT
>NW_028079543.1:0-500 GCF_014824575.4 Sturnira hondurensis | reverse complement strand
GTCCTATCATGTGGTCTATCTTTGAAAATGTTCCATGTGCATTTGAAAAGAACGTGTATTTAGCTTCTTTGGAATGAAGGGCTCTATATATATCAGTTAAGTCCATTTCATCTAGGGTGTCGTTTAATGCTGCAATGTCTTTGTTGATATTTTGTTTGGAAGATCTGTTCATTTTTGACAGTGGAGTGTTAAAATCCCCTAGTATAATTGTGTTGCTGTCAATATCTTCCTTGAGGTCCTCTAGGATTTTCTTTACGTATTTGGGTGCTCCTATGTTGAGTGCATATATATTTACGATTTTAATGTCTTCTCGGTGGATTCTTCCCTTGAGTATTATGAAGTGACCTTCTGGGTCTTTCTTTATGGACCTTTTTTTGAAGTCTATTTTGTCTGATATGAGAATTGCTACCCCGGCTTTTTTTTTTTTTCTTGTCCACTTTGCTTGGACAATTTGTTTCCATCCTTTCACTTTTAGTCTGTGATGGTCTTTTGACCTGAGG
>NW_028079542.1:0-1209 GCF_014824575.4 Sturnira hondurensis | reverse complement strand
TACATTTACACAATGGAATTCTATGCAGCAGAAAGAAAGAAGGAGCTCCTACATTTTGCAACAGCATGGATGGAACTGGAAAGCATTTTGCTGAGTGATTTTTCTTCTTTCTGTTACATATCTCTCGAACTATGAACTACTTATTTCAGCATTTATTATTTTAAATTCCTGGAAGAAAACTATAATTGATCACATTTACTTCTTCATTCATGCTAAGTCACACAACACTGTCTAGTCCACTATTTTATTGCCCTAGGGTGAAGGCTCAGCTTTAGATAAAATAACTGTGGAACATGTAGCCCATGGGTCAGAAAGAGAGGCTGAAAGACAGGCAGATTCCTTTAGAAAGGGATCTGGGGAGGCAAGTAACAAAAATACAGATTTTAGTATAGTAGTCTTAACCATTGTTGTCAGCATTGGCCTAAACTCATTTGGTCTCTAACATCCAAGCTCCATTACACTCTCAGGCAAGCAGGAAATTTTTTTTCACCTACCCTTCTAGTCTTTTCAGATACTTCAGAGTCTCATAGGGGCCATGTTATGGGAGAAGAGGTCAGGAGACTCAAGCTTAGATACACACAGTAAGACTAAATTGTATTTATCTGCCATGGAACATCAGAAACTAATTTATATTTGATTCTTTGTCTTAAGCAAATTCTAGATAATCTAGGCTAATCAAGGTCATGACTGGTAATCTGAGAAATAAAGATGTGAAGTAACTAAGTACAAGAGATTTTTAGAGTACACATACATTGACGAAGATGTGCTAATGATGAGATATCTGTTAGTGTCTCAAAGTTGTTGAAAATACTTCTATGTTTTTCTAATTTGAAAAACATTGATTTTATGAGACATCCCAACCAAGCTCTGCCTTGTAAACACTTGGCAGTTGCTGAAGTTAGTTGCCATAAGGTCTCACTGATGAAATTTGTTGGAGCCCTTCTTTGAAAATTGTAGGACGTTCAGAGAAACTAGAACTAAAACTCTTTATGAGTTTATGCAGGTATTTTGGAAAAATTGCTGTTACATAACCAATAGTAAAATGAAACTCAAGTGTCAATTGTAATTGGAAAAAAATGCAGAATGCTTACAAAAAATAATCCATGGAACTGACAGTAACAGTAGCTGTCAGTCCCAGCATGTACCTGGATAGTGGTGTAAAGCTGGTAACATGCTTATCCTCTCTGAGTTTCCAGTTCACAAGCAGTG
>NW_028079541.1:0-2987 GCF_014824575.4 Sturnira hondurensis | reverse complement strand
TTTTTTCCTGTGGGATTAATTTCCAATTTCAGTCCCTTGTGATCAGAAAAAAATGCTTGGTATGATTTCTATTTTCCTGAATTTGTTGAGACTCGTTTTACGTCCTATCAAGTGGTCTATCTTTTAAAATGTTCCATGCGCACTTGAAAAGAATGTGTATTTAGCTTCTTTGGGATGGAAGAAGCTTCTTTTCCCCATATATCAATTAGGTCAATTTCATCTAGGGCGTTGTTTAATGCTGCAATATCTTTATTGATATTTTGTTTGGAAGATCTGTCCATTTTTGACAGTGGGGTGTTAAAATCCCCTACTATAATTGTGTTGCTGTCAATATCTTTCTTGAGGTCCTCTAGGATTTTTTTTATATATTTGGGTGCTCCTGAGTTGGGTGCATATATATTTATGATGTTAATGTGTTCTTGGTGGATTCTTCTCTTGAGTATTATGAAGTGACCTTCTGGGTTTGTCTTTATGGCCCTTTTTTTGAAGTCTATTTTGTCTGATATGAGAATTGGTACCCTGGCTTTTTTTTCTTGTCCATTTGCTTGGAAAATTTGTTTCCATCCTTTCACTTTTAATCTGTGGTGGTCTTTTGACCCGAGGTGAGTCTCTTGTAGGCAGCATATATGTGGGTCATGCTTTCTTCTCCATTCAGCTATTCTATGTCTTTTTATTGGTGCATTTAATCCATTTACGCTTAAGGTTATTATTGAAAGGTACTTATTCATTGCCATTTATGAACCTGTGTTCCTCTCTGTCTCTCTCTTTTCCTTCCTTTCTTTAAAGCAGCTCTTTTAGTATTTCTTGTAGAGCTGGTTTGTTGGAGGTGTATTCGTTTAGACTTCTTTTGTCTTGGAAGCTCTTTATTTGGCCTTCTATCTTGATTGAGAGCCTTGCTGGATAAAGTATCCTTGGTTGTAGGCCCCCGTTTCTCATTACTTGGAATATTTCTTGCCATTCTCTTCTTGCTTGGAATGTTTCCATTGAGAAGTCAGTAGCCAGCCTTATTGGGACCCCCTTGTATGTTACTTCCTTTTTCTCCTTTGCTGCCTTTAGGATTCTCTCTTTGTGTTGGAGTTTTGCCATTTTAATGATGATATGTCTTGCAGTAGGCCTCTTTGCATTCCACCTCATTGGGACTCTCTGCAATTCCTGAATTTGTGTGACTTTATCTCTCCTCAACTTAGGAAAATTTTCCATTATTACTCTTTCAAGTACGCTTTCTATCCCTTGTTCTCCTTCTTCTCTTTCTGGATTCCTAGTATTCGGATATTATTACGTTTCATATTGTCTTGCATTTCTCTTAAACACTTCATTCTTTCTGATTCTCTTTTCCATTACTTGGTCTGTCTGGGGGATTCTTTCTACTATGTCTTCGATCTCGCTTATGTGGTCTTCCGCCTCATCGATCCTACTCTTCATACCTTCTACTGTGCTCTTCAGTTCAGAAATTGTATTCTTCATTTCCTCTTGGCCTTTACTGATCATTTCTATTTCCTTTTTCACGTTGGTATAGTTTGTGGAGAGCTCATTGTCGCTCCCCTCTAGTTTCTGGTAGCTTGTTGTAAGCTTTTTGAATTTCCTGATAACCAGTGCTTTAAATCAGTATCAGATAGTTGACTTGCCTCTATTTCATCTAACATTCTTTCTGAGACTTCCTCCTTTTCTCTCATTTCGGGATTGTTTCTTTGTCTTCCCATTGTTTGTGATGCTCTTCTTGTTGGCCTCAGCTTTTAAATTCATCTGTTCTGGTTCCCTGAGTTTATGGTGTGAACTTCGGTGGTAGGATAACTGAAATTCAGTGGTGCAGTCTCCTGCAGTTCTCTTGGTGTTCTCCACTTCCACCTGCTCCTCTTGTTGGTTTCCAGCTGGTCAAATCTTTTCTTCTGGTCTCACTAGCTGCAGCAGCCTGAGGGGCTATTAGTGTGGCCACTCTCCTGTGCCCCACTGAGAGCAGATTTTTCCCCAAGCTTCCCAGCCCTGGCCTGGCGTGAGGGCACGCGCTCCCAGCCAGGCTTTCCTGATCTTGCAGGTTTGGGCTCGGACCTTTCCCAATGCTGTGACTGAACACAGCACAACTCACAATTCTCCCAAGCCGACAGCCACAGCTGACTCCCGGTGTTTCTCAGTCTGTGCCGGCTGGGTAGGGAGGGAGCTGGTGACTGGCTCTCTTCCAGGGGCCTTGCTAGTAGCCCAAGAGTCGAAAGGTCTGTGGCAGCTACAGGGAACACATGGGCAGCTCTCAGTTCTCACAAGCCATCAACCGCAGCTTGACTCCATGGGTTATCAGATTTCTCTGGTTGGCTTCCCAATGCCCACTCCTCTCTCTGCCACTACAGGCAAACTGATCTCTCCTGGAGTTTTCCAATCTGAGCCCTGCCGCACAGGGAGGGTGCCAGTGACTTGTTCTCTCCCAGGGTGGTGTTGCCTGCCCTTGGCTCTCAGAGACCAGGGAGACCCAGCCAGGGCCATGGCATGGCCTGGCGGAGGGCTTTTAGCCTCTGCACTGTTCCCTTATACCTTGTTGATCTGCCATCATCTCCTCTCCTCAGCCTCTCATCATTCAGTGGCCACTACACTTTCTGGAATCCTGCCTTCTTATATGCTGGGTCCCTGTTGAGTATCCACTGCGCTCCTCCACAGATCAGCCCGGGTTTTCTCCAGCATGTGGAGGGAAGTGAAATCCTTTGTCCTACTCCAGTGCCATCTTCTCCAAATGCCCAAATAAACATATTTTTAAAAATATATATTTTATTGATTATACCATTACAGTTGTTTTTCTATTCCCCCCTTCATTCCCCTCCACCTGCACACTCCCTCCTCCACCATTCTCCCCCTCTTAGTTTATAACCACGTGTCTCAAGTTTTTTAGATTCTATATTTCCCCTACTATTCTTGCCCTCCTCTCTATCTATTTTCTACCTACTGTCTATGCTATTCTCTGTACCTTCTCCCCGCTTCTCCTCCTCCCACTCCCCTGTTGCTAA
>NW_028079540.1:0-1334 GCF_014824575.4 Sturnira hondurensis | reverse complement strand
CTGGGAATCAGATCAGCACTCAATCCACTGAGCCACACCAGCCAGGGGTGTTTTTTTCCTTTTTCAAGTTCCTTTAAGTGTAAAGTTATTGTTTGTTAGAGCTTTTTCTTGTTTTTTTTAAATAGTCTGTAATGCTATGAATTCCTTAGTATTGCCTTCTCTGTGTCTCACAAATTTTGAATTGTTGTGTCCTCATTTTCACTTGTTTCAAGGTATCTTTTGATTTCTTCCTTCATCTCATTGTTGCCCCATTCATTGTTCAATAACATATTAATGTAGCTCCCATGTCTTTGTGTGTTTTTATTGTTCTTCTTGTGATTGAATTCTAGTTTGAAACCATTATGGTCAGAGAAGGTGCTTGATTTGATTTTAATTTTCTTCAATTTACTGAGACTTATTTTGTTAACATGTGGACCATCCTAGAAAATGTTCCAGGTACATTTGAAAAGTGCATATATTCTGATACTTTGAGGTGAAATGCTCAGAAAATATCAATTAAATTCATTTGATCTAGTGTGTCATTTAAGGCCACTGTCTCCTTCTTGATTTTATTATCTGGTAGATCTATCCATTGAAGTCAATGGGGAGTTAAAATGTCCAATTATGACTGTATTTCTGTCACTCTCTCCCTTTATGTTCATCAAGATTTGTTTTGCATATTTAGATGGTCCTGTACTGGATGCATAAATGTTTACTAGAGTTATATCCTCTTATTTGAGCGTTCCCTTTATCATTATGTAATGTCCTTATTTGTCTCTCACTATAGCTTTGGTTTTAGAGCCTTTTTTTTTGTCAGATATAAGTACTGCTAGCTCACCTTTTTTCTTTCTATTTGCATGTATTTTTCCATCCCTTTACTTTTAGTCTGTGTGTATATATCAATCTGAGGCAAATCTCTTGGATGCAGCATATATTTGGGTGTTATTTTCTTATCCATTCAGCTACCCTATGTCTTTTGGTTAGAGCATTTAAGCCATTTACATTTAGGTTGATTATTTAATGCATTTTTCAAGTATATTTTACTGAATACACTATTAGAGTTGTCCCATATTTTTTCTCCCTTTTCTTCCCTTCCACTTCACAACCCCCACCCACCTGAATTCCCTCCCTCTTAGTTTATATCCTTGGGTTGTACATATAAGTTCTTTGGCTTCTCCATTTCCTATACTAATCTTAACTTCCTCCTGTCTATTTTGTGTCTACAAATTATGCTTCTTATTTCTGGTACCTTCCCCTCCCATTCTATTCCATTCCCTCTCCTACCTACTGATAACATTCCATGTGATTTTATATCAGTAAATCTGTTCCTGTCCTAGTTTTTTGCTTGGTTTGTT
>NW_028079539.1:0-829 GCF_014824575.4 Sturnira hondurensis | reverse complement strand
GGCAGATCCATTGTCAATTTTTCAAGGTTTCTCCATACTGCTTTCCACAGTGGCTGCACCAGTCTGCACTCCCACCAACAGGATAAAAGGGGTCCCCTTTCTCCACATCCTCACCAGCACTTGTTATTTATTGATTTATGGATGGCAGCCATTCTGACAGGTGTGAGATGGTACCTCATTGTGGCTCTAATTTGCATTTCTCTGATGACAATCATCACGAATGATGTTGAGCATCTTTTCATTTGTCTATTGGCCATCTGGATGTCCTCTTTGGAGAAGTGTCTCTTTAGGTACTTTGCTCATTTTTTAATTGGGATTTTTGTTCTTTTGGTGTTGGGTTTTATAAGTTCTTTATAAATTTTGGATATTAATCCCTTATCAGATATATTAGTAAATATGTTCTCTCATTCTTTGGGTTGTCTTGTTAGTTTGTTGATGATTTCCTTTGCTGTGTGAAATCTTTCTAGTTTGACGTAATCCCATTTGTTTATTTTTTCTTTTGTTTCCCTTGCCCAGGGAGATACATCTGATAAAATATTGCTACAATGTCTGAGATTTTGCTGCCTATGTTTTCTTCTATGATTTTTATGATTTCAGGCCTAATATTTAAGCTTTCAGGCCTAATATTTAAGCTTTCAATCCATTTTGAATTTGTTCTTGTGTGTGGTATAAGAAGGTGGTCTAATTTCATTTTTCTGCACGTATCTGTCCAATTTTCCCATTTATTGAATAAGCTATCTTTAGCCCATTGTATGTACTTGCTTCCTCCGTCAAATATTTTTTTAAATATATTTTATTGATTATACCATTACAGTTGTTCTATTCCCCC
>NW_028079538.1:0-1753 GCF_014824575.4 Sturnira hondurensis | reverse complement strand
GTAAAGTAAAGGGTGGGAAATAGTGGGGGAGGGGGTGTAAAGGGTGGAGGGGAATGAAGGGGGAAATAGAACAACTAGAATGGTATAATCAATAAAATATATTTAAAAAAATGAATTTAAAAATATAATAAATCTTAAAAAATAGTGAAACCGTTGATAACGTGGCCTACTCTGTGATGAATGGAACACATGTCTAATTTAAGCATTTTTATAGGTTTTTGTTAACCTGAGTACTTAAATATTTAAGCCATTTCTTACCAAAGAAAAGTGCATGCAGGATAATTAGATAAAGTTAACTTTTCCCCTATAAACTGTATTTAATTATGTCATGGAAATAACTTGATAACTTTTAAGTTTCCAAAATAAATTTCGAATAATAGTGATCTTTCTATGTTGGCTACTGTATTTTTGTTGCATGACATAATTTTTTTTCCTTTAGAAATTACTAATTTAATTCACTTTTTTGATGTGACATTGGTTTGAAATACCATGTAGGCTTCTAGTGTACACCTTGGTAATCAAGTATCATCAGCACACTGCTGTGTGTCTCCATTGCCAGAAGTCAATTTTCTTTCTATTCTGAATTTCCCCACATCCACCTTTTGTTAAAGAATAGACCTGGAAGATACTGTTACTGAATGGGACCCCCAAGGTGCCCCTGTTACTAGATTCACCTTGCCCCACCACCATAGAATAGAAATTATGGGTCTCAATGCCAGAGTTTGGTGAAAAGGAAAGGAACTGTTTATTGAAAAGTTATGCAGACTTAAGAGTAATACCTTACTGTCTTTGTTAAACTTCCAGAGTTTATTAGAACCCCTAACCAACACACACAGTCCCTGTTACCCAATTTGTATATCCAGGGTACCATAGTTTATGGGGGAAAAATAAAAGTTCATGGCTCTGGGAGCCCCAGTTCTTCCCAGTGATCTGTGCTCAGCTGGCAGGTGTCCTGCCATTCTCAACACCATCAGCTGTGTTGAGGGATCTTCAGTTCTCAATGCAAAGCATGTAGCACCTTCTCCTGGCCCACCAGAGTGAGTCCCTTCCCCCCTTTCCTTCACTTCAGGGTCTCACCTGCTTCCTAAGCCGTGTAGCAATGGGAGCCCCAAAGCCATGTTGTTCCACCAACCCTGAATGGCTACAGTGTGTGGATTTAAATCCCACTGCAAATTTTTCTCTCCGCATTTCAGACTCCTCTCACAATGGCTACACCTGCCAGCATTCCTGTATTTTACCAGCTTTTTCTGGGTTGCCATAGTAATTCTGGACAGGTGTGGCCGTGTGTCATGAAGCAAACCATCTCCAACTTTTTACACAGGCTCTGTTGCCAGGGCAGGCTGCTTTTCAGTTACATGACATGTGGAAGTCACTTCCACCTTACTGGCTCAGAGCCAGACACAGCTACTTAACATATCTCTGAAGCCAGCCCAAAGTTATAGGTATGCAAAAGAACCCTTAATGGCCCTGATACTAGTGTCCCATCCCCAGTTAAGATTTGTGGGTGTGACAATATCATATATTTTTTATATAGTTTATTCCATTATAGTTGTTCTATTCCCCCCTTCATTCCCCTCCACTCGCACACTCCCTCACCCACCCTTCTCCCCTCTTAGTTTATTACCACGTGTCTCAACTTCTTTAGATTCTATATTTCCCCCACTATTCTCACCCTCCCCCCTATCTATTTTCTACCTACCATCTATCCTATTTTCTGTGCCTTCTCCCCCCTTCTCCCCCTTCTCCCCCTCCC
>NW_028079537.1:0-557 GCF_014824575.4 Sturnira hondurensis | reverse complement strand
CAGGATAACTTTCTTAGTCCAGTGATTTTCCATTTTTTTCATCTCCTGGCACATGTAAAGTAATTACTAAAATTCTGCGGCATACCGAAAATATTTTTCCAATATTACAATAAACATGTAGAATTTTGCTTTATCCACACTAGATGATTATTGCTGTGTTGGATGCTGCTGTTTATTTATTTTTGACAATCTAGGGGAGAGAGGTCAGTGTCCCTGACACTGATGGTCAGGTAGTACATGTTTTTTACAAGTTTTCATCAGTCTCTTCAAATATGTACCTGTAGGGACAGGGCCACCTTCATTGCCCTACTCTTCATGATGAGTTTTTAAATAGCCAAAAACCTGTCACTTGGTGGCATTATAGAGATTGGTGTAAAACTTAAAAGAAAAGGATTACTGAACTAGATCTATTGTTAGCTGAAAGTGTGCTGGCAAGTTACTGACTCTACTAAGCTGAAAAATTTTTAATACATTTAAAGGCAAACAAACAAAACACTGATAGGAACACTAGCTGTTGTCTTTTTCATTTCTAGCCATTTGAAGCACTCACTAACTAT
>NW_028079536.1:0-1286 GCF_014824575.4 Sturnira hondurensis | reverse complement strand
CATACCTAGGTTGCAGGTTTGATTTCCAGTAGATCCCAGGTTAATTCCCTGTAAATTCTCGGTGGATTGATCCCTGGTCAAGTTTCATATGGGAGGCAACCAATCAATGTTTCTCTCTCCCTCTTTCTCTCCCTCCCTCCCCCCATGTCTCTCTCTAGAAGTAATGAAAAAATGTCCTCGTGCGACATTAAAAAAAAAGAATACCAACATACTACACACATTGGGAGTCCCAGATGGAGAGAAAGGGAGAGAGTGCAGTGCATATTTGAAGAAATTATGAGTAAAAACTTCTCCACTTTGATAAATAATATTAACCTTTTATTTTAAGCAAGATAAACTCAAAGATATTCACACCTGGACACATCATAATCAAATTGTTGAAAGTCAAAGCAAAGAGAGAACTTTGAAATTAGTGGGGGAGAAGTGACTCATCACATACAAAGAGACTCAATAAGATCAACAGACAACTTCTCACTATAAACTATCAAGTCTAAAGGCAGTGGCATGACACACTCAAAATGCTGAAAGAAAAAATACCTGCCAACCAACAATTCTATATTTCGCAAAACTATCCTTCAAAAATGAAGAGGAAATTAAGAGATTCCCAGATAAATCCAAACAGGAAATTTATCACTAGTTGATCTGTCTTACAAAATGTACTAAAGAGGGTTCTTTAGCTGTAGTGAATAACAATAAACAGTAACTCAAAATCTACATGAAGAGCTCTGGCTGGTATGGCTCAGTGGATTGAGCACTGGACTGAGAGGCAAAGGGTTGCTGGTTCGATTCTCAGTCAGGGCACATGCCTGGGTTGCAGGCCAAGTCCCCACTAGGGGTGCGTTAGAGGCAACCACACATTGACATTTCTCTTCCTCTCTTTCTCCCTCCATTGTTCTCCTGTAAAAATAAATACGTAATATCTTTTAAAAAATCTCCATGAAGAAATAAATAAAACTGGTAAAGGTAACTAGATAGGTAAACATAAAAGACAGCTTTGTATATTTTAGTTTGTAACTCTTTTTCTCCCTATAGGGTTTAAAATGAACTTCATAAAGCATCAATTATAAATCTGTCCTGATGGGCACATGATATAAATATGTAATTTTTATGGCAATAACAGCACAGTGGAGAGGGAGGAATGGACTTATATAGGAGCAAAATTTTGTATACTATTAAAAATAAGTTGGAATTATTCTGAACTATAGTATTATAAATTAAGATGTGAATGATAATCTCCATGGCAACCATTAAGTAAATAATTATACATTAAAATATCATATTTTAAA
>NW_028079535.1:0-2684 GCF_014824575.4 Sturnira hondurensis | reverse complement strand
TGAGGTCGTGGAAGGTGCAGCCCTGTGACGCATCACCTGCGTGCGGCCTGCGTGCCCACCACCCACGCCTGGTCCCCCTCCGTCACCGCGAATCGGGCCCCCTTTACTCTCTTCTCCTCCCTTCCACCCTGTCCTTCTGCTGACCACCCCTGTCATCTGTCTGTGTCTGTGGGTCTGTTTGTTCGTTGCTTTCAGCCCTCTGCCCCACACGTGAGTGAGATCACTTGGGGCTGGTCCTTTCCTACCACTTGGGCTGATACTCTGAAGATCCAGCCGTGTGGCCGCCAGGGGCAGCATCTCGCCGTTCCCGAGGGCCGAGGGGTGTTCCATCGTGTGTGTGAGTCACACTCGCCATCGAAGGGCACTTAGGTTGTCTCCCTGTCTTGGCCACCGGGAGTAACGCTGCAATGATAGATCGACAGAGCGGAAAATAAACTGGAAAAAGAGTATTGTAAAACCAGGTGGTTACAACCGACAGGATAGGGTAAGAGGCAGATTTCGGGGGGACAGGAGAAGAGAAGACACAGAGTGGCCCGAAGTGTGAGAAATCAGAGAAGATTCCAGGATCACAAGGGTTGCAGATGGAGCGTAGAGCCTTGTAATGCTTCCTGATTAGCGCTATAAAGCACCTTCTTGTGAGACAGAACAGAGCTTCAGAAAATGAAAGGGCGGGAGGAGAGGCCAGGCGGATGTCCTCCGCGCTCCTCCCCGGCCACAGGGAAGGGGGGGGGGGNTTCCTGGTCCAACTGCGGACCCTTCCACCCCACCCACAGCTTGTAAAGAGTGTCTCTAAGGACCCCCGTTAACATCCCTCTGGAACGTGCTGGAATCTTGAGCCGTGTGTTGACAACGTCCCAGGTGCTGTTTTCCAGAGATGCTCATTTTTACTTCTTTGAGAAGATAGATTCAGTGAGGGAACAGCGTTCCCTCTTGGGTGGTCAGATCTGCCAGGTAACGTGGCCATTTCCTTTCTGGGTCTGAGCCCCAGAGGCCTGTGGTGCTGAGGGCACTGTGTTTTCTGCTGAGAATGTGTCCAGCTGGGCAGTGATGTAAGTCAGGTGGGGTCGTGGCCTCGAGGGGCTGACCGTCAGCGATGGGTCGTGCTTCCATGGACAGCCCTGCGTGCACGCCCACGGGGTCCACCGCGCTGTGGTGAGCCGACCGTGCCTGCCTTTCTCTCCAGACCAGGAGCTGGTGACAGGCGGAGTGGAGCATCATTCCTCTCTGCACCCCTCCCCCCATTGCTGTGGAAGAGCTGGGCTCCCCCATTTGCACCCAGGAGATGTCTGTTGAGTGAATGCCCAGAGTTGGGGAGGCGCCAACACCAAATTTTACTCCTTTCAGAGCCAGGCAGGCCCCACAGAGAAACATTTAGACGCTGCTCAGAGCCACGAAGTACGGGGCCGGCACCACGGTTTTAACAGACTGGGGGTCGTCCGCCCGGGGAAGAAGTGTCTGGGTTTCCTTTCTGAAACCAGGTTCCCAGGGCGTGCCACGGTGCGTGGAGGCCACAGTGCACAGACTACTTACCGCCCTCACCCACCCCGTAGAAATAAACAGGAGGGGGCTGTTGGGACGTGAAATTCTCTGAAGGGAGACGTATTTCCTGAGATGGGAGCACCCGGCCTGTCCTGTTCAAGGAAAGCAACTGTGTGAAATGCTCATCAGTGGGCTCCTATCGTTTGTGCTCACGGGTCATGGGATTTATATTTTCCATTTCAGACACTTGGAATCTGTGTATGCTTATCACTCACAGTGACTTGCCGTGGCTCGAAGTCAGAAAGCCCGTCGTTTCTCGTCTCGCCGGCCCCGTGTCTTTAATGGGGGTTGCCGGGCGAACTTCTCTGCCCAGATAGTACATTGACTTTTAATCTCTTTGCTATTGGATGGAAAGATGAGCACTTTTGAATCCACTGGTCATTAATTAGTGGCATTTCACTCCTGTTTAGAAGTGAAAGGTATCCATATAAATTCTTGTTTGGAAAACTCATGCCAACATTATAATAACTAGAGAAAAATCAGAATTTAGAAAAGTGAGGCAGCGTGGGAAAAAACACATGACATCATCACCATCATCACCACCATCACCACCATCAACACCATCACCATCATCACCATCAACATAATCACCATCACCACCATCACCATCACCACCATCACCATCACCACCATCACCATCACCACATCACCACCATCACATCACCACCATCACCATCACCACCATCACCACCACCACCACCACCATCACCACCACCACCATCATCACCACCACCACCATCACCGCCACCATCACCATCACCACCACCACCACCACCACCACCACCATCATCACCACCACCACCACCATCACCGCCACCATCACCACCACCATCACCACCACAAACCAAGTAAGGACAATAACAGCATTTCCCGCCGCTCCGTCTGTGCTGGGCACTGAGTCCGATGTGCTTCATTGGTGCTTCAGCTTTGCTGTGACCTCGGAGGCAGGCAGACTCTTGCCCCCCCTTTGCAGACGAGAGCTGTGCAGTAAGGGGGTGCACGTACACTGCCCGAGCCTCTCACTGAGCGGATGGCGGAGCTGGGAGCCACACACCACGGCCTGACTCCAGAGTGTGCACACAGCGCCATCTCGGTTGTCAGCAGCCTCAGCTGCGGTGCCACCAGTCCCTCTGCCACCGCGGGCA
>NW_028079534.1:155206-182835 GCF_014824575.4 Sturnira hondurensis | reverse complement strand
CCACTTTCACCTACTCCTCTTGTTGGTTTCCAGGTGGTCAAACTTTTTCTTCTGGTCTCCCTAGCTGCAGCAGCCTGAGGGGCTATTAGTGTGGCCTTTCTCTTGTCTCGGTGAACTTAGCTGGTCTTGCCAGTGCCCTCCCAAGATCCAAAATGGCGCCGCTCTCCCATGCCCCGCTGAGAGCAGGTTTTTCCCCAGGCTTCCCAGCTCTGGCCTGGTGTGAGGGCACGCACTCCCAGCCAGGCTTTCCTAGTCTTGCAGGCTTGGGCTTGGACCTTTCCCAGTGCCGTGGCTGCACACACTGGGCAACTCACAATTCTTCCAAGCTGGCAGCCACAGCCTGACTCCCGGTGTTTCTCAGTCTGCGCCCAGCTGGGTAGGGATGGATCTGGTGAATGGCGCTCCGCCAGGGTCCCTGTCAGTAGCCCGCAGCTCCCCGAGGCTGTGTGAGCGCCGGCTGGAGTCCTGGGCTGGAGTCCCCCACTATCGGGAATGCGCACCACTGGGAATGCACGCCACTGGGAATGCACGGGACTCCCAGACCTCCAAGCTGGTAACCACACCGGACTCCTGGTGCTTCTCAGTCTGCGCCCTGCAGGGTAGGGAGGGAGCTGGTGACTGGTGCTCTTCCAGGGGCACTGCCAGTATCCTGAAGCTCCCCGAGACTGTGGGAGCACCGGCTCAGGCTACTGGGAATGCCAAGGCCCCTCAGTTCCCCAAACTGGCAACCACAGCCTGACTCTATGGGTTATCAGAGCTCTCCGGTTTGCTTCCCAATGTCCACTCCTCTCTCTGCCACTACAGGCAGACCTATCTCTCCTGGTGTTTTCCAGTCTGCACCCTGCTGGTTAGAGAGGGTGCCGGTGACTAGTTCTCTCATAAGGTTGTCGTTGTTGCCCTCCCTCGGCTCTCAGAGATCAAGGCGGCCCTGCCAGGGCCCTGGCACTGCCCGGTGAAGGGCCTGCAGCCTCTGCGCTGTTCCCTCGTACCTTGTTGATCTGAGGTCCATCTCCTCTCCTCAACCTCTGGTCATTCAGTGTCCGCTATACTTTCTGGGGTCCCGCCGCCCCATATGCTGGGTCCCTGTTGGGTGTTCGCTGTGCTCCTCTGCAGAGCAGCCTGGTTTTTCTCCGGCGCGTGAAGGGAAGCGAAATCCTTTGTCCTACTCCGCCACCATCTTCCCCTCCCTCCTGAATTAGACTTTAAATATTGAGAAATTTAGGTAACAGAGAGGTCATTACAAGTTGAGGCAACCAAAGAAGAATGGTATGATGGAAAGAGCATACACTTTAAAAGACCTCAGTGGGCCCTGGCTGGTGTGGCTCAGTGGATTGAGCACTGGACTGCGAAGCAGACGGTCGCTCAATTCTGAGTCAGGGCACATGCCTGGATTGCAGGTCAGGTTCCCCGGTGTGGGGAGCACAAGAAGCAACCACACATTGATGTTTCTCTCCCACTCTTTCTCCATCCCTTCCCCTCTGTCTAAAAATAAATAAATAAAATCTTTAAAAAAAAAGATCTCAGTGGGACTCCTGGCTTTAATACTTCTTGCACTGTATATATTCGGAAAGTAGTAAATCTTTCTGGGCTTTCATTGTGCATCTGTAAAATGTGAGTGCCAACAGCATTTAACATATAGAGTGTTTGTGAGACAAATAAAAAGATATTTGAAGGACTTTGTAAACTTTAGTACACACGTATACGGTTATTATTAAGTTCAATATTTGGACAGGAAAGTAAATTAACAAAAAGCCATGTTAGAGTGTGGGGATGTAATGATCTCTGCATCTAGTGGGTGGTATGAGCCAGACCCAAATACTATGAAGATGGACTTCTCTTTAGGTGTCCCAGTAAGAACCACATCAATTTCTTTTCATCGTGAGGAAGACCTTTCAAACATTTGGGAAGCACAAATGATAAAGTAGGCTAACACATGAGTTTGTGAGCTCCAAGATGTCCCTTGAGGAGTCCAAGCAAAGCCCAGAGCGTTGAATTCCAGGGAATTAGGGGGAGAATTCCTGGGAAGGTAGCTGGACCAAGTTATTCTAAGGAGTTTTCTAACTGGAAGATTTTTTGATTCTGTGCTTCCCCTCAGGGAGAGTTGGATGGGAAATAATCTCTGCTCAGCTAATTTCCTGCTTTATTTGCTTCTCTTGTAGCCTATTCAGAAGGAACATGATCCCTTGCCGGCTCAGGACCCCTGCACCACCATTTATGTTGCTGCCACAGAGCCTGTCCCACAGCCTGTTCAGGTGAGGCATCTCTCTGTAGAGAGGAGAGGCAAAGGTGCGACCTTTGCAGAGCTGAAATAAAACAGAGTCCTGAAATGGAAATGGCAGGCCATTGCAGGAAGGTGATATAGAGCTTCTGTGGTCTTTGTTGCAGGGCTTCTGTAAAAGCCCTCATGGCTTCTCACAAAGGGTCACAGTGTCTCTGCTCACCACTGTTTCTCTGAGAGTCGTCCAAGGGCCACATCAGAATCAGCTGGTATATTTGTTAAAAATCAAGATTCTTGGGGCCTTCCACCTAGGATTATTTTTGATCAGAGTGTCTATGGCAAGTACCTAGGCATCTACAGATTAAATATTGACATCTCCTGGGTGATCCTGATGCATGTTTAAGTTTGGGTATCATATTTTGAATGCAGGAGTTTTTTAAGTCCAGCTGCATAACAGAATCACCAGCTTTGTAAAAAGGCTTGTGTCTACGTTACATCCAGACCTATTTGATCAAAATATTTAGGAGTTGAGCTCTGCATAGGTATGAAGCATAGAAGAGAATGTGACAAGCAGCCCAGAATTAGCCTCACCTGTTCTACTCCATTGCTAAATCAGCATTGTATTCATTTTACTTGACAGAAATCTTTTCCTTTACCAAATGAACATAGATAAATTCTGAGCTGAAATCTTGGCTCCAGTTTTGCTCTATTAAACAAAGCATTTTAGGAGATGGTTGAGGATTGAAACACCACAAAAATGCCAACATTTACCTCTCTTTTTCAAGGCTCTGACTTCAAAATCTTTTAAAAATGATATAGATTTTTAATAAAATTTTCTTGGGAAAGAATAATAGCACATTTCATATTTTATAGGAAAACCTCCTAAATTTTCCCCTTTCTGGGAAATGTCTGAGACTTTCTCAGACTCGTGAGTCCTTTCCCTATAAGAAGTCTTTGCCCCAAATCCCCATCTCCTCTCCCCCTCTCTCTCTCCTGCCTGAACCACTTCTTCTTTCTCGCTTTGGGTCTCACTAATCCCTTTCAAAGCTCAGTGATTTGGAATTCTTCTAGCTTCTCCAAACCATGCTCCTTGCCTAAGAGTAAAACCATTGGTTTTCCTTTTAAGTCAAGGGAAGGGAAGAGAGCAAGGAGGTTGAGCAGCACTGAGTTCTGTCCTCAGATCACTGGACAGGTCTCCAAGTGTCCTTAATGGCAGGTATATACTTGGAAGGAAGCTGTAGCCCAATTTGTGGACAGGTCAGATAGTTTGAGACCTGAGTACTGCCTCCAGCAGTGCTTGGCTGTGACACACCTTGACCAAGTAAGTCTCTATACTACATGATTTCTGACACGCTTTCCTTTTCCTAAGCAGCACTGTTTCTATTTGTTCCCGTGAAGCTAGTGCCAGTCCCTCCACTCACAGACTTCTTTTGTTTTGCCCTCAGGAACCAAGCTCCATCACAGTTTATGCCAGCGTGACACTTCCAGAGAGCTGACTCCACAGACCAATGAAGGGACTATCTAAAGGACCATGGAGGAGCCAAAATAAACCCTGGACTTGGCCCAGGTCTCAGGTTCCTGTGACACTCTACATATCTGTACTCTTCTCAGATAAACTACTTGGTGATGTCACTTCCACCATCCACCAGTGAAATGGACAAGGAGGTGATGCTTCCAAAGGACTTAGTCTGTTCTACAGGGCAAAGGCCCAGAACAAAATTTTCCATCTCTGTGGTGTGGCAGACAAGTGGGCAATGCAAACCCAGCGAATCCAGACCTTCAAGTATTTTGCTCTTTGCAGAGATTGCATAGTGAAAGCCAAAGGCAGAAAGCCAGAACATTCAGCACCTATCTCAGACCACTGACCACTAGCTAGAGTCTGGGATAGTTTACATTCTGTCTGTCTGTCTGGACATGGTTCTGGGAGCTGATTCTAATCACCACACAAACCTGATCAAGGCTCTGTGCCTCAGTTTCTCTCTCTGGATGGGCAAAGGAGAATGAATTCTTTATTATATGCAAAACACTGTGATAAAAGAAACTAAAGAGTCAATAAACTGAAAACATGACTTTGAGGTCTCTGGGCTTTAAATAATGGAATGAAAATCACTAAGATTCTCTTTTCTTTTTTTGATTCTAAAGTAAAAATTCAGTTTATTCATCTGTTTATGACGCAGTACACAAGAGGCAAAGTGTTTCATATCATAGATTTCAATTCCAACTCCTTGGAACGTTAATTGCTTTGGCTAAAAAGAGAGACTAGATGGGAAACCAGACAATGCTTGGGTAACTGAAATAAGGTTGGGGCAGGAGCAATGCTAACATCATCCTCACAGGATGGGCAACTAATGGGCACAGGGGACCATTAGTTGCGAGCTGATTTTCTAGAATCACTAGCTGAAAGCACAGGAACACCAGTCCTGGACACTTGAGCCATCTCAGGCCTCAGTTATCCCCACCACATAGGTATAGCAGCAATTTCTGGTGGTCACCCTTGGTGTCTTGCTGGATGTAGTACAGGGACTTGCCATACTTTTATTGAATTCAGACCTGATTTTGAACATGTCCACTTTATTGCAGAAAATCACAATTCTGATCAAGATTTTGTTGCATGTTTCCTTCATCTTCACGGAGTCATGCAATCAGTCAGCAAAATACAGGGGCTTGTTCTGGATGCAATGGACCAGGTCCAGGAAAGTATTGTCCAGGTCTCTCTTGACTTTCTGCTTGATCCATTCCAACATGTCATAAGGGCTGTAGCTCTCGTACCTTTCAAATACTTTCTAGAGATGACACATGCTCTGCTTGGTCATGATGCTGATCCACTTGGGAATATTAGTGCCTTTCCTCTTCACGCCAGCATCATGGAGATCCCAAGCATCTTGGTCAATCAGTTCATAATCAATGGCAGAGCCATCTCCTGCTCTTCTACTCTTTACAAGAGCAACCATCAGGTTGTGGAAGTCACCAGATATGTCAGAAATAATGTCCTGTAGGTCAATCTAGTATATTTCTTTGTAGACTCTGTTGATTTCCTGCAGCTCCCAGTTGGCCCTTGAGCAGATGATCTCAATGAGAGAGTCCTCATCAGTCCCCAGCCCCTACATGGAGTCCTTCAGCTTGGGAGCATTATACTGAGCAAGTGTTTTCAATAGGCCCCAAATCACCATCTCCAGGTGGCTGGACAAGGCTGACTTTAGTGCTGATGCAAGTTCCTTTTTGGTCCTTCTCTGATAGACTAAGGCAATATCCTGCTTCTATTCATTGCTGTGGTTGGTCAAAATGTTGACGATGGTGACCTCATCCGCACCTTTGGTCTTGATGGCCATTTCAATGTTCAAAGTGTTCCGATGGGCATCAAAGTTGGTGTAGGCTTTGACTGGCCCATACACACTTGGTGGTATAGATTGACTACCCTTCAAGCTGAGCTTGCACAGAATTTCATGAACAGTAGACATTTTAAAAGAAGTAGGGCTGGGCGCTGAGAGCTGTGAGTGTCCTCAGATGCAGAGTCAGATTCTTAAAATTATAGTTTTAAGAATATTCAAATGAAGCCCTGGCTGGTATAGCTCAGTGGATTGAGGGTGGGCCTGCGAACCACATGATCACGGTTTGATTCCCAGTCAGGGCACATGTCTGGGTTGCAGGCCAGTTTCCAGCAGGGGACACACCAGAGGCAACCATACATTGATATTTCTCTCCCTCTCTCCTTCCCTTCCCCTCTAAGGATAAATAAATAAAATCTTTTAAAAAAGAATATTCAAATGATGTTCACATTTAAAGAAAAGTGGCAAATATTTTGTGATGTTGTTACAAAGGAACTTACAATAATCAGAACTCATTCTGGAGTGATTTTTCATCTCCTGAAATTGTTCTCAAATTCTAGTTCTCTGTCTATTCCATTGAAGAACAAACCTGGAGCTTCAGCTAAGAGTCTTCAACCTGATTCTGAATCCATTTTATATCTGTAGCCTCACATTCCCAGGGTCTCTAACAGGCACTTCCTAATCCCTGACACTAAATCTATCTTGAAGTAGAAAATTAATATATTTTAGCCCAACAGTTTCAAATAATTGAATGCTTAATAAATTTCAGGCTGCAGACAGAAAGAGCCTTTTTTTATAAGGTCTTAATTTTCTTACTCTCTTGTTTTCAGATAGGTCCTCTTCAACTGAAGCTCTTCTTCTTTCTGATAGATACTTGTATGACCTTAGTGAACACTTAAAAAAATCATCAACTATCTTACAACCATAAAACAAGAAGCACTAACTTTCCCTCTCAAAATTCTGACGTCCTTATTACTTTGTACTTCCTCTGTTTGGGCAATTCACATTTTAGTTCTGTTGCTTGGGGTAGCCCATTTCATGGTACCAATTTTGGTGATAGCGTCCTTAACTGCAATTAACAAAAATTGGCCTGGATTTTTTATTTTTAATGTCAAAAAGGAATCTTCTGAAAATCAGATATTGGTTGGGTCAAATAACTGTTAGGTGGTTCTATAAAACCATCTTTTGAAAATAAGCCCCCCCCCAAAAAAAAAGAGTGGGGAGACATAGGCTGTGGCTAGGACCACAGCCCAAATAGGAAAACCAGCCCAGGGATGACAATGCTGAGCACCAGTTGCACTGTCATTGTCCTCCCAGCACTAGATCTGGACTCTGCTGTGCTCTCAGTTGGAGAGGAAAAGTCATATTGCTGTTGGCACTGCCCGCACCAAAGTGACTTCTCCAGGGTCACTTATTCATCTTTCCATCTCTAGTTTCTAGCTCAGAGTTTAGGACTGAGTGGTCAATCACAGGTTGCACTTCCATGTTCTACTCCGAAGAGGAGGCTGAGACTTGAATATCTGTCATTTTCTACTTTCATGGTGGTAAGATCTGCCTCCTATGAGTTAGAAAACCCCAAAACATAAGCAGTAGAATTCAGTGCTGGAAAGGCAAAAAAAAGAATGTCCACTACATCACTACATCACCCTTGTCTAACCTTAGTTTCATTAGCTGTCCGTTATAAACACTCTCTTCTTTACTATAACTCAGATTGTGCCAGCACCTCAGTCCCAACACTTTGTTTTTTCCTGTGGCTAAATTCAACTTAAGGAAGGGCAGAAACAAGGGAGGAAAGAATAGGCTATCCCCTCAAAATTTTCTGTCCCAGGCTCAAGGCCTCCCTGGGGAGGATGGCTGTGTCGTGGAGTGTTTTGTGCCACTCTTCAAATTACTGGAAAAGCAGAGAACCCTTCAGTTTGACCCAGTCATTGTGAGTCAGCTGAAGCATTACTTTTCCTCAGTCTTAAAAAAATAAAAGTGATACTTTAGAGTCTTATTTCCGCATGTTTCTTCTCTAATGTTTTCTTCTGAATGAGCATATCTGAATTCTGGAGAACTCAGGAGGAGCAGGCCCATTCTTGGTCTTAAGAGACTGCTGTTCTGCAGTAGCCTTCAGCTTGTTCAAGACACGTAACTCTGGTCAGACACCAGAATGTGATTGATAAATGGTGCATATGCTGACTGAAAAACCACTGATTACAATAAGTTACTTCTCTTCCTGAAGTTTTTGTCTCTACCTCCTGGGAAATAAAATACGGATGGTTCCTATGGAAATTGCACTCTGGTCTTGCGTTACCTAGAGGGTTCATGATATAGCAGTATGGCAAGACATGCTTCATGGTCTTGTGTCTCTACAGTTATAGCTATGAAATATTAAAGGTGGCTGATTTGTTTTGGTGAGCTCTGAGGTTGTCCCTTTCCTGTGGCATGGGCAAGGGTTAGCTCTATGCCCTCTTCACCAGTTGGGAACCAGCCTCCACACAGAGAAGAGAACTATGTTTAAAGGATTGTTAAATTTTTTCACTGTAAGAATAATTGTCTTTCCCAAATGTCTTCAAATTCTCCTGTGGAACAAACCCAGAGCAGAGTTTCTCAGCTGTAGCACTACTGATATTTTAATTCAGATAGTTATTTTTCATGGCTGTCCCATGCATTGTATGATGTTTAGCAGATACCAATAACACATCTCCTGTCCCTGATCATTACAATAAAAAATGTCTCCAAACATTACCAAATGATCCCCTGTGAAAAAAATTTCCCACTTACAGAGAACTACAAATTGAGAAACATACTGGCTATCTAAAGAATTTCTGTAGGCTAAACAAACTTCCATATACCAAGAAATAGAGCTATCAAAAATCACATTCTGAAAGTGGCCGTCTGGTCACTTAAGCATGATCCAAACCTGCAAAAATTCCCAAGGTTATCTAAATATTATCAGGTTAGATTTTTAAAAATGCTGATGCCCCAAATGGAAAACTATACTGTGTTCATGGATCAGAAGAATTAACATCATCAAAATGTCCATACTACCCAAAGCAATTTATAGATTCAGTGCAATAGCTATTAAAGTAGCAATGACATATTTCACAGATATAGAACAAACACTTCAGAAATTCATATGGAACCATAAACAATCCTGAAGAGCGGCAGCAATTTTGAGAAAGAAGAACAAAGTAGGTGGAATCACCATACATGACATCAAACCATATTACAAGGCTGTAATCAAAACAGCCTAGTACTGGCATAAAAACAGGGATATAGACCAGTGGAACAGAACAGAGAGCCCAGAAATAAACCCAAGTCTCTATGGTCAGTTAATATTTGACAAAGGGAGCAGCAACATAAAATGGAGTAAAAATAGCCTCTTCAACAAATGATATTGGGAGAGCTGGACAGCTACATGCCAAAAATAAAATAAAATAAAACTCGAGCACCAACTTACACCATACACAAAAGTAAATTCAAGGTGGATAAAAGATTTAAATATAAGTCATGATACCATTAAAATCCTAGGAGAGAACATAGGCAGGAAATCCTCAGATATTTCATGCAGCAACATTTTTACTAATATGTTCCATAGAGCAAAGGGCATAAAGAAAAGAATAAAAAAAATGGGATCTCATCAAAATTAAAAGCTTCTGCGTGGCTAAAGAAAACAGTATTGAAATAAAAAAAAGAACCAACTGTATGGAAAAACATATTTGCCAGTGATACCTCAGACAAGGGTATAATCTCAAAAATACATAAAGAACTCACATGACTCGACTGTAAGAAGACAAGTAACCCAACTAAAAAATGGGCAAAGGACCTGAATAGGCACTTCTCCAAGGAGGACACACAGAGCATCCAGAGACACCTGAAAAGATGTTCAGTATCACTAGCCATCAGATAGACACAAACTAAAACCACAGTGAGATACCACTTCATACAGGTCAGAATGGCCATCATAAACAAAGCAACAAACAACAAGTGTTGGCAAGGTCATAGAGAAAAGGGGACTCTAGTTCACTGTTGGTGGGATTGCAGACTGGTACAACCACTGGGGAAAACAGTATGGAATTTTCTCAGAAAAATAAAAATGAATATGCCTTTTGACCCTGCAATTTCACTGCTAGGATTATATCCTAAGAACCATGAAACACCAATCCAAAGAACCTATGCACCCCAATGTTCATAGCAGCACAATTTACAATAGCCAAGTGCTGGAAGCAACCTAGGTGCCCAGCAGTAAGTGAATGGATCCAAAAACTATGGTCCATTTACACAATGGAATTCTATGCAACAGAAAGAAAGGAGAAACTCTTACCCATTGTGACAGCATGGATAAAACTGGAGAGCATTATGCCAAGTGAAATAAGCCAGGCAGTGAAAGACAAATGCCATATGAACTCACCTTTAACAGGAACCTAAAAAACAAAAGGAACAAGCAAGCAAAGTATAGCCAAAGACACTGAAGTTGAGAACAGGCTGACTGTGACCAGAGGGGAAAGGGGAGGGGATAATGCGTGAAAGGGGTGAAGGGTTTACAGGAACAGTTATAAAGGACATGTGGATAATAAGAGGGGGGAGGGGTGGAAATAGGGGAGGGAGGTGGGGATGTCTGGGGTGATAGGGAGGGGTAAGGGGAAAAGGCAGAAAACTATACTTGAAGAACAATTACAATGTTTTTTAAAAAGGGTTACCAAGGATTTCTTGGTACAGCTGAAAAAAATAAAAAATTTAAAAAGTGCTGATGCCCAAACCCCACCTCAAGCCTAAATAAAATCTGCATTGAGATCCACAGAACCACCATAGAGTGTAGTTATAACCAGAAAGGATTTTTCTGAAGAGTTCCACATAACAACCAGAAGAGGGAGATGTGGCAATGCTACAGTCCACTTTCCCCAAGCATCCACAATACCACTTCTCTTGCATCTAAAAACTGTGGACTTAAGTGACAGACTTGCTGGAAGCGGCTGTTTTCTTATTAGTTCACAACACTTACAATCTGAAGGGAGAGTTGAACATTTCCCTTAGACATAAGGAAATCCAGTGTGGATTGATGACACACAGTAATCAAAATTAACTGAAATAAGTTTACTTCACAGAAGACTCAATGTTTCTACTCAATGTTTCACTCATTTAACAAATACGACATTCCTACTAAGTGTTAGAGCTTGTCATCCAATAGGAGATACCAGGAACGTAAGCAATTAAAATATTATATAATAGGTAAACAACCACATGATCTATTGGGGCTTGATCTACCTGATAATAAAAAGAGATGCTATCAATAATTACAATGGACAATGGCTGGGCAAACCAGATATGTCATCACCCTAATAACTGGAAGTAAAGGCTCTTCAGTAAGCACATAGGAGGTGCATCAACCTGAGACCTCAGGAATAAAGACCACAAGCTTATGTTAGGTAAAATATGAAAGTAACAATAGAAATAAAATAGAAAATTTCTAAGCGATAGACAAAGATGAGACACTGTAGCTCAGAATTTAAAAAAATAAATAAAACCATGATATTTTATGAAATGAGAGGAAATTAAATAAAGATATTTAAGTTAAGTGAAGAGTGGTGCTTTTATAAACTTCTTGCAATTTCTTGTCCCCAAAAATGCTTTAGGACACAGGTGGGAAACACAAGGCCCTGAGGCTGAATCTGGCCCTCCACCTTGTTCTATCCAGCCTGGCACCTTGTTTCTACCCAGTGGCAGCGCCAAGCTCCTTGCCCCTAGTTATAAGGAGTAGTTACATTTATACAGTCCTAAAATTACATTTGGCCCTTTGAAGGCAACTGTGAGGCTGCTGTGGCTCCTGGTGAAAATAAGTTTGACATACCTGCTTTAGGGGTGTAAGCCAAACATTTTTATTCACAGGATTATAAATAGTCAGGGTTGAACGAGACCTTAAAGTCAATCAATCCAGTCCATTGTTTGGCCAAAGTCCCCACTCTCCTCTACTACATCTTGATATTTTAACCCTTGCTTCACCACCTCTTGTAGTGAGGGGAACCTCACTCTCTCAATAAGGTAGAAAGCATCCCTGTTTGTTAGAAAATTATTGAAATGAAATAAATATCCACCTTCTTGTCATGACCCTCCTCTATTCACTCCTTACCTCCACTAGCTCCATTCTTGTATTTGCAGTTAAGTGAAATAAAATCTAATTCATCTTTCTGAAAACCCATCAAACATTTAAAGACATTGATTCTCATTTTCTTCTATGTTCAATCTTTCTCTATTTATCCTATGTTTTATACCAAATAAATTACCCCTTCTTGCCTTTACCTTTTTCTTTTTGGCCAGGTATTTGTGTGTGAGCCAAAGTGAGAATTACATGGCAACTGCTCCACAATAAGAACCAGAAGGAATCTAGTGACATTTTTTAAGGCCTAGTGTTCTGTTTGGTGTGCTCTTTTATCCATGCACAGTACCTACTAAAAGCCTATCTGAGAATACTGTTTTATGTCTCCTTGAGGAGTCACTAAGATGGATTGGTGTATTATAATGGCAATGTTTTACTGCTAACCTTAGGGAAGAAGGAATTACAAATCATTTAGCCTTGGAAAGAGATACTCTTAGCCTACATAAAATTTAAGTCAACTGGGAAAAATGAGCAATCAAGAAGATCAGAATAAAGTACTAAAGGGACATGGAGAAACTAAGGAAAAGAGTGGTAGCCAAAAACTGAGAATATATTTTAAGAAATACAACTTCAAACATTTAAATAAGTGGTAGGAATCTCGAATTCTTTTAATCTAACCCCCTGACCCAATGTAGTCATACCTTTCAAGTGGAGGCACTTCTGCTAGAGTAACATTCCTGACAGGTCCGCACATCCCATCCCTCACTCACTCTACCTCATGAGGAAAAGTATATGAGCTGTTTTGTGAATTGGAGAAGATGAACTGAACAAGCTCAACTCAGACCCTTCCGAGTTATTTCTTGGAACCATCCTGTCTGTAGGATGCACACATTTTTATCTACTCACACCTGCTCCCAAGTGTAGGATGTCCATTTACTGGGAGGCTTGGGATTGCCAGCTCATTATAGCCTCTTTCTTCTTCCCCTTCTCATCTTCTTCCCCACTCCTCTTCATCATCATTATAATGACAATAGTAGTCAACATTTATTCATGGTTTGCTAAGTGCTAGGCATGGTCCTGAGTGCTAATAACACAGCAACTCACGTAGAGTCATATTTGCCAGTTTTCGCAGTAATAGAGCTAACCAATTTTTCCCATCTTTACGACTTCTGTTTATGTCAAAATTGTATCCAAACTCAAAAGGAAAAGAGCAGGTATCATTTATTGCCCCACCTCTGAAATCTGAACACTTTCTCTAACTTCCTGGTTAAGCATTCTTCCTGGTTAAGCATTCTTTCTCTAACTTCCTGGTTAAGCATTCAGGGAGAAAATTCTCCCTGAAATTTTCTCCCACAGTAGTTTCATATATTCCTCTGTTAACAGCCCCAGGTGCAAAGTTATTACACATTAAAATCCTCCTTCATGAAACTTGTCTATTTTGATCCTGGTTCATCCTTCTCAATGGTCTGATTCTTCTTCCACATGACAAGTTTTCAAATATATAAAAATAACTGTCATTTCTATCTGACTTTTGGTTGCGGACAAGTCACTTGACTTCCCAGATTTCATGTCTTCACTAGTTTATGTGAAGTGGTGGGAAAGTGAACAAAATAACTTCTAAGGTCTCCTTTTCCTAAAATTCTATTGTTTCTAAATCTCCTTTTCTTCAGTTATCTATTATAAGACATTTGCCCTTTACATGCCCCTATTACAGTCCTAACTGCTCTCCTCCCAAAACTTGCATGCCCCCCCCAAAATCCCACTTGATCATGGAGTGTGACCATTTTTATGTGTTGCTGAATCTAATTTGCTAATATTTTGTTGAGGATTTTAGCATCTATGTTCATTGGGGATATTAGCCTATAATTCCCTCTCTCTCTCTCTCTCTCTCTCTCTCTCTCTCTCTCGTAGTACCTATTAGATTTTGGAATTAGGATAATGCTGGCCTCATAAAGAGAGCTTGAAAATCTTTGTACCTCTTGAATTTTTTTGCAAGAGTTTGAGGATGATAAGTGTTAGTTCTTTGCATGTTTGGTAAAATTCACCTGTGAAGCCATCTAGTCCAGGACTTTTATTTTCTGAGAGGGTTTTTTATTACTGCTTTAATTTAAGTAACTGTTATTGGTTTATTCAGGTTTTGTGATTTTTCTTCATTGAGTTTTCAAGATTGTATGTTCCCAGGAATTTGTCCATTTCACCTAGATTGTCGAATTTGATGGCATATAGTTGTCCATAGTATTTTTTTTACAATTCTTTGTATTTCTGTAATGTCAGATGTTACTTCTCCTTTTTCATTTTTTATTTTATTTATTGGGTCATCTTTTTTTATGCCTATGGTTAAAGGTTTATCAATCTTGTTTATCTTTTAAAAAAATCAACTCTTTGTTTCACTGACCTTCACTGACCTCCTGACCTCTTTATTATATCCTTCCTTCGCCTTACTCTGGGCTATGTTTGTTGTTCTTTATCTACTTCCTTTAAGTGTAGGGTTAGATTGTTTATCGGAGACTTTTCTTGCTTTTTTAGGTATGGTTATCATGCTTCCCTCTCAGGACTGCTTTTGCTGTGTCCCACAGATTTTGAATTGTTGTGTGTTAATTTTCATTCTTTTTCGGGTAATTTTTATTTATCTTTTATCTCATTGGTAACTCATTCTTTGTTTAATAATACGCTATTTAGACTCCATGCATTTGTATGTTTTAAAGCTTTATTTTTATAGTTGATTTCTAACTTCCTGCCATTGTGATCCAAGAAGTTGCTTGATGTGATTTTAATCTTCTGAGATTTGTTGACTTATTTTGTGTCCTATCATGTGATCTATCTTTAAGAATGTTCTATGAGCACTTGAAAAGTATGTATAATCTGCCTTTTTAGGATGAATGTTCTCTAAATATCAATTAAATTCATCCAATGTAGTGTGTCATTTGTAGTTGCTGTTCCTTGTTGATTTTTAAAAATCAGATTTAGTTATGTACTTTTAGAGAAGGAAGAGGAAAATAGAGAAAGGGAAACATCAATGTGAGAGAGAAATATTGATTGGTAGCTTAATGCATGCACCCCAACCTAGGACCAACCCACAACCCAGGCATGTGCCCTGACCAGGTTTGAACTTTGGGGGAGAGACAATGTTCAACCAACTTAGCCATGCCAGTCAGGGCCCTTGTTGAGTCTTTTGTCTCAATGATCTTATCCATCAATGAATAAGTGGGGTGTTAAAATTCCCTACCATTATGGTATTGCTATTGATCACTCCTTATTATTTACCAAGATTTTCTTTGTATATTTAGGTGCTCCTTCACTGGGATATATATGATTAGTGGCTTAATGACTGGCTGGGTATTACAAGAGAATTTGGGGAGCTTGGTGATGCCTGGAGAAGAGAGAGAGTTGGCCCGTGACAGACCCTGACCCAGAAAGTCTCTGGTCTAGTTGGAAAATTGAACTGTGTGAGAGGCCTGGAGCTTATTAGGAGTGGCAGGCTTGAACTGAAGGATTTTATTCCAAAAAAAAATGCTCTTGGTCACTGTTTAGGGAACTCCCCTGCAGCAGCTTTCCCTCCTCCCTGGATGCACCACCTTGGCCACAACCAAGGCCAAGCCCCCACCCCCACCATGGCAACAGCCTCAGCTGCATCAGGCACCCCCTGATCCCACCTCCATGCTGCTAGTCTGGCTTACTAAGAGGAAGGAAGAGGCACCCACCCCTGCAGAGGAGAGAAGCAAGGCTTGTGGAGTCAGCAATCCTCACAAAGACTTAACTCAGTGGGGGACCTGAAATACCCTGAAGAGACTTTGAGAGTACCTAGCACCAAGGACAGCAAAGAGGGACAAGGTAGTGTGTGAGTTGCCCCTAATTAGTGCACATCAATGATGGCACAACTGGTGGATTGAAGGTGTTGGCCTGGCACAGACAGTCAATGGGGGCCTGGCAGCAAGCAGAGGACCTGGGCTGGATACTGGGCAACCATGAAATTTGCATCCCAGATCTGGTCCCCATCCTTGCAAAAACATAGGAAGGGAGAAAAGCAAAGACCAACCCCCCTCAACCTGTGGCATACAGGACTCTCTTGGCAGATTTAAAATCAGCAGGAGATTTTATTTCTTATTTTTTTGTCCCCAGGTCTTATTGACCTGGAGCTGTGAAAGGTCCAGAGACAGGCCCAAAGAGGAAACACAAGAGTAATCCCAACAACTGAGAAACTGAGACAAATTTCATTTTGCTATTCCAGAGAATTTGCAAGTTATTGTTTATTTGTATTTTTTTATTATTTTTACTTCTTTTATTTTATTAGGTATTTTTATTTTCTTATTTCTCTTCTTTCTATGTAGTTTTATTTGTTTCAATTGTATTATTTGGCTGGTTTTCCTTGTTCTCTCTTTCATACTGTATTTTAATTTTCCTTCTTTCACTTCACTTGTGTTCCAATAGCACCCTATTCTAGGTCATGTACTTCATATTCTTGTTATTCATATCACATAGATTCTATTATACAATTGTTGTTCCATCGCTATTGTAAATAACTGTTGTTCCACACAATTGTAAATACTACACAGCACCCCTTCTAGATCTTAGCCCATTTCACTGTCTTCTGGAACTTTATACTGTTGTGGTTAACTCTATTCTCTCACATACTACACCTATTTTATATTCTTTACTATCACTATATCTCATAATCTGACCTCTCACAAGCTCACTGATTTCTGGATTCAACTCACAATCCCTCCCCCTCTAACAAGAGTCTTATCTTTTGTCCACCTTTTCTAAAAAGTGGCTAGTTGGGTTAAATATCACACTTAACACTATACATACCCAAAGGATTTCCTATCTCTTCTCTACAGATTGATACTTTAAATCCCATAGAATACACTCCCAAAGTCTTAATCCGTTTTGCCTTCCCCCTCCAACTGATCACATAAAAGATTAGGTGGGGGCTGTGAACACCAATATACCTGCTGGAAGGTATATACCTCACCAACAAAGAAACCAAAACAGATAATAAAGGGAGATGGCAGAGGAGTGAAAGGAAGCCACACTAACCTCCACTCAGGGCCAATCTGGAATTATAATCAAACAGTGGAGAAATTATGCACAATGAACAACTGAGCAATAGCATGAGAGAAGCCCCGTAACCTCAGACAGCAGAAGAACCAGCTTTGACACAACCAGTCTGCACCAACACAACAGTATACAAAATGTGATAGATGGAGTAACCCTCAGTCAACCAGCTATAGGGAAGAACCCACCAAAAAAACCCAACAACAATTAAAACACAAATACATCCAGAGAGCCAACATAAATGACATCCAAAGAGCAGCAAGTTCAGGAGATTGAGGAGACTGCGCCACTGAAACTCACAGGTCATCTACTATAGAAGTTGACACCACAAACTCAGGGAGTCAGAACAGATGAATTTAGGAAGCAGAGGCTAACAAGAAGATTCTCATGAATAATGGGAAGACAAAGAAAAAAAACCCTAATGAAATGAAAGGAGGAAGACTCAGAAAGAATGCTAAATGAAATAGAGGAAAGTCAACTATAAGATATTGACTTCAAAGCAATGATTATCAGGAAGCTCAATGAGCTCACTGAGAATTACCAAACATTACCAAACTATGATGAACTCACTGCAAACTATATTAACATAAAAAAAGGAATAGAAACTATCAACCACAGCCAAGATGAAATGAAGAATACATATTCTGAAATGAAGAACACAGCAGAAGGAATCAAAAGCTGGTTAAATAAAGCAGAGTATCTAATCAGCCAGCTGGAGGACAAAGTAGAAAAAACTCCCAGAAAGAGCAAAAAAAGAAAAGAAATGACTAAAAAAATTAAGAGGGACTAAGGGAAATGCAGGACAACATGAAATGGAATAATATCTGTATAATAGGAATACCAGGAGAAGAGGAGCAAGGAATAGAAAACCTGTCTGGAAAACTAATAATAAAAAACTTCTCTAATTTGATGACAGAAAAAGTCACACAAATTCAGTCAACACAGAGAGTCCCAATCAAGAGGAACACAAAGAGGTCCACTGCAAGACACATCATAATTGAAATGGCAAAATCCCAAGACAAAGAGAGAATCTTAAAGGCAGCAAGGGAGAAATAGGAAGTAACATACAAGGAAGCCCCAATAAGACTAGCAACTTACTTCTCAATGAAAATGCTTCAAGGCAGAAGGGAATGGCAAGAAATATTCCAAGTAATGAAAACCAAAGGCCTGCAACAAAGACTACTTTATCCAGCAAGGCTCTCAATTAAAATGGGAGGTAAAATAAGGAGCTTCCCAGACAAAAAAGATTTAAAGAATACACCTTCACCAAACCAACACTGCAAGAGATGCTAAAGAGACTGCTTTAGAAAAAAAAGAAAAAGAGTGAGAGAGGGAGAGAGGAACACAGGTATGAAGAAAGTAAAATGGCAATGAATAAGTACCTATCAATAATTATCTTAAACATGGCTGAATCAAATGCTCCAATCAAAAGACATAGAATAGATGAATGTATAAGAAGCCATAACCTACACATATGCTGACCACAAGAGACCCACCTCAGAACAAAAGACCTACACAGACTGAAAGTGAAGGGCTGGCAACAAATATTCCAAGCAAATGGACAGAACAAAAAGCAAGGGTAGCAATAATCTTCAGACAAAATAAAGTTCAAACAAGGGTCATTGAAAGAGACCCAGAAGGTCACTTCATAATATTCAAGGGAAGAATCCATCAAGAAGACATAAACATAAATATATATATGCACTCATTATGGGAGCACCCAAAATATAAGGAAAATCTTGGAGGATTTCAAGAAAGATATTGACAGCAACACAATTATAGGAGATGTTAACACCCCACTGTCAAAAATGGGGTGTTAAGATCTTCCAAAATAAAATATCAACAGGTCTTCCAACTAAAATACCAACAAAGATACTGCAGCACTGAACAATGTCCTAGACATATGAACTTCACTGATATATACAGAACACTTCATCCCCCAAAAGTAAAGTACATATTCTTTTCAAATGCACATGGAACATTTTCAAAAATAGACCACATGATAGGACACAAAACAAGCCTCAACAAATCCAATAAAATTAAAATTATATCAAGCATTTTCTCTAACCAAAAGGGACTGAAACTAGAAACCAACCTCACAGAAAAAGCTCAAAAACACTCAAACTCATGGAAATTGAATAGCATCCTATTAAACAATGAATGGGTTAAGAACGAGATCAAGAAAAAATCAAAAAATTTCTGGAAACAAATGAAAATAAATTCACAACAGTCCAAAACTTATGGGACACAGAAAAAGCAGTCCTGAGAGGGAAGTGTATAGCAATAAAAGCCTATCTAAAAAACATAGAAATATTTCAAATAAACAACCTAACCCTACACTTATAAGAACAACAATAAACACAGTTCAAGGCAAGCAGAAGGAGAGAAATAACCAAGTTCAGAACAGAATTAAATGAAATACAGACTAAAGGACAATTCTAAAGATCAATAAATCCAGGAGCTGGTTCTTTAAAAACTTAAACAAAATTGACAAGCTTTTAAACAGACTCATCAGGAAAAAGAGAGAGGACGCAAACAAATACAATCAGAAATGAAAGAGGAACGATTACAACTGATACCACAGAAATACAAAGGATTATAAGAAATTACTACAAAGAACTATATGCCAAGAAATTTGAAAACCTACATGAAATAAACAAATTTCTAGAAAAATACAATCTTCCAAAACTGAATGAAGAAGCGCAAAGTCTGAACAGACCAATAACAGCTGACAAAATTGAAGCAGTAATCAAAAAAACTGCTGACACACAAAAGCCTTGGACTGGACAGTTTCACAGGAGAATTTTACAAAGTGTTTAACGAAGGGTTAACTCCTATCCTTCACAGACTATTCTGAGAAATCGAAGAAGGGAGAAGACTCTCAAACTTTTTTTATGAAGGCAGCATCATCCTAATCCCCAAACCAGATAAAGACAAAACAAAGAAAGAAAACTACTACAGGCCAGTATCACTGATGAACATAGACGCTAAAATCCTCAACAGAATATTGGCAAACTACATTCGGCAATGCATTAAAAAGATCATGCACCATGATCAAGTGGGATTCATGCCAGGCATGCAAGGGTGATACAATATTCACAAATCAAAAGGAAAGATAAAAATTACACGATCATATCAATAGATGTGGAAAAAGCATTTGATAAGGTACAGTGCCCCCTTATGGTAAAAACACTAAGCAAAGTGAGAATAGAGGGAACATTCCTCAATGTAATATAGGCCATATATGAGAGACCTACAGCCAACATCATAATCAATGAGTATAAATTAAATATTTCCCACTAAGATCAGGAACAAGACAAGGATGTCTGCTTTCACCACTCTTATTCAACATAGTATTGCAAGTCCTAGCCACAGTAGTCAGACAACAAAAAGAACAAAAAGGCATCCAAATTGTAAAGGAGGAAATGAAACTGTCATTGTTTGCAGATGACACAGTAGTGTACATAGAAAATCCTAGAGACTCCACCAAAAAACTACTTGACCTAATAAGTGAATTTGGCAAAACAGTGGAATACAAAGTCAGTATTCAGAAATCAAAGGCATCTTTGTACACCAACAATGAAATAACGAGAAACAGAAATTAGGAAAAAAATCCCACTTGCTATAGGAATAAGAAAAATGAAGTACCTAGAATAAACCTAATCAAGGAGGTAAAAGATCTGTACTCAGAAGATTACAAACTGAAGAAAGTAATTAAGGAAGACACACACAAATGGAAGCATGTACCATGTTCATGGATTGGAAGAATTAACATCAAAATGTCCATACTATTCAAAGCAATTTATAGATTCAACATGTCCCTATTATTGTACCAGTGATATATTTCACAGGTATAGAACAAACATTTCAAATATTTACATGGAACCATAAATGACCCCGCATACCTCAGCAATTTTGAGAAAGAAGTATAAAGTACAAGGGATCAAAATAACTGATATCATACTATAATATAAGTCCACTGCAATCAAAACAGCCGCTACTGGCATAAGAAGAGATACAGACCAATGGAACAGAATAGGGAGCCCAGAAATGAACCCAAGTCTCTATGGTCAATTAATATTTGACAAAGGAGACAGAAGCATAAAATAAGGTAAAAATAGCCTCTTCAACAAATGGTATTGGGAGATCTGGACAGCTACATGAAAAAAAAATGAAACTCAATCACCAACTTACACTATGCACAAACATAAATCAAAGTGGATAAAAGACTTAAATATAAGTCATGACACCATAAAAGCCCTAAAGGAGAACATAGGCAGGAAAACCTCAGATACTCCACACAGCAATATCTTCACTGATATGTCTCCTATGAGCAAGGGACATAAAGGAAAGAATAAACAAATGGGATCTCATCAAAATAAAAAGCTTCTTGTACTTGAACAAGAATTAAATTTAAAAAATTATTTTTAAAAAAATAAAAATAAGTAAATAAGTAAATAAAAAGCTTCTGCATGGCTAAAGAATACAGAACTAAAATGAAATAGAACAACTGTATGGGAAAATATATTTGTTAATGACACCTCTGACAAGGGTGTGATCTTCAAACTATATAAAGAACTCACACAAGTCCACACCAGGAAGACAAATAATCCAATTAAAAAATGGGAAAAGGACCTGAATAGATAGCTCTCCAAAGAGGACATACAGATAGTCAATAGACATATGAAAGAAAATATGCTCATCATCACTATTCATCAAAGAGATTCAAAGTAAAACTACAGTGAGGTATCATATCACACCCTCCAGAATGGCTATCGTTAGTAAATCAACAAGGTGCTGGCATGGATATGGAGAAAAGAGAACCCTAGTGCACTGTTGGTGGGAATGCAGACCTGTGTAGCCACTGTGAAAAAACAGTCTGGAGTTGTAACTTAAGATTAAAAATGAAACTGCCTTTTGACCTAATGATCCAACTTCTGGGAGTATATTTTAAGAATCTCAAAATACCAATTCAAAAATATCTGCACCCTTATGTTCATAGCTGCATTATTTACAACAGTCAAAACCTGGAAACAGCCTAAGTGTCTATCAATAGACGAATGGTTAAAATTATATGGTCTGGGGACTGGAAGATTGTGGCTGAGAAGGTGAAAGCTGAGCCCACTTGCTGATGCCCCTGGCATGATTTTCAGCTGATCTTCCGACAAGTGACCTGAACAATCAATGGAATCTCAACTGACATGAATTTTTTTTAGGAAAAGGAGTACAAAGGATACTTTGCACTGCCCAGTAAGAGATTTTATAAGTTGAAGGGAAAATACCATATCTGCAGTAGAGGAGAGACCAGAAAAAAAATGCAGTTTAGTTACTCCCTCCCCTCCTGGAGCAGTGGTGGTGGTGGGGAGCCAGGTCCCACATAGGGAACCCCAACCCTAATTGGGAGACACTTGGGAGGATATACAGGGTCTGGGAGACTCCGGCTGCACACACACAGTGAGCAGCATGTGCAGTGCCAACCAGGAGAGTTCCAGAGAGAAATATCTCTTAAAACTGTCAGAAGCACTGGCAGGATGTGGCCAGTGCTGAATGAGACTTTTGGCTTTTGGGGGAGGTAGAGTGCCTGAAGAACTGGTTAGCAACTTGGCATTGTGGTGTGGGTGGCACATAGAGACTTTAAAAGGGGAGCTGAGGCGTGGCTGGGCAGGAAACATGCACATATGCTTCTGCCCTTCCAGCAAAGAAATCAAATTGAAAACCCAGTTCATTTTCACTGTATCCAGATGGGCAGTAAGATAAGAAAGCTGCAAGGTAGAGGGATTTTAAGTCACCACTCAACACAGCTGTTGAGTGGCAGAGGGAGGTGGGGCCCTGCACAGAAGGGAGAATTCAAGTCTGAGTCTCTTGTGAGAGCAGTGGGCTGGGAGCTAGACAGGCAAAAGCTGAGATTCTTGTTTCTAGTATACTTTATTGATTATGTTATTACCATTGTCCCAATTTTCCCCCTTTGCCCCACTCTACTGAGTACCCCTATTCCCTCCAGCAATTTCACCCCCATAGTTTGTGTCAATGGATAATGCATGTAAGTTCTTTGGCTTCTCCATTTCCTATACTATTCTTGATGTTCCCCTGTCAATTTAATCCCTGCACCACTGTTCCCCATTCTCCCCCTTCCTCCTCTCAGCTGATAACCCTCTAAATCATCTTCATACCTATGATTCTGTTCCTTTTCTGGTTATTTGCTTAGTTAGTTAGTTAGTTAGTTAGTTAGTTAGTTAGTTAGTTTTAGATTCAGTTGTTGATAGCTGTGGGTTTGTTGCCTTTTTAATTTTCATGGTTTTGATCTTTTCCTGTTTTTACATAAGTCTCTTTAATGTTTCATGTAATAATGGTTATATGGTGATGAACTCCTTTAGCTTTACTTTGTCTGGGAAGCACTTTATCTGCTCTTTCATTCTAAATGATAGCCTTGCTGGATAGAGTAGTCTAGGTTCTAGGCCCTTGCTTTTCATGACTTTGAATACTTCTTCCCAGTACCTTCTTGCTTGCAGAGTTTCTTTTGAGAAATCAGCTGACAGTCTTATGGGAACTCCTTTGTAGGTAACTCTCTGCTTTTCTCTTGCTGCTTTTAAGACTCTCTCTTTATCTTTTAACTTTGGTATTTTAATTATAATGTGTCTTGCTGTGGTCCTTGTTGGGTCCAACCTGTTTGGAACTCTCTGTGATTCCTGGATTTGTATGTCTATTTCCTTCACCAAAGTAGGGAAGTTTGTTTTCATTATTTTTCAAATAAGTTTTCAGTATCTTGTTCTTCCTCTTCTTCTTCTGGCACCCCTAGGATTCAGATGTTGGTACGTTTAAAGTTGTCCCAGAGAGGTCTAAGACTATCCTTCTTTTTAAAATTCTTGTTTATTCTTTCTATTCTGGTTGAATGTTTATTTCTTATTAATGTTCCAAATCTTTGATTTGTATCCTGGCTTTCTTCCCTTCCTGTTGATTCTCTGTGGATTTTTTTGTACTTCTATTAGTGTAACCTGCATTTCTTCCCTTATGTTGTTGCTGTACTCAATGAGTTCTCTGAGCATCCTCATCACCAGTGGTGTGATCTCTACACCTGATAGGTTGGCTATCTCTGTTTCATTTAGTTCTTTTTCTGGCATTTTGTTCTGTTCTTTCATTTGGGTCATATTTCTTTGTCTCCTCAATTTGGCAGCCTCTCTGTGTTTGTTTCTGTGTATTAAGTAGAGTTGCTTTTACTACCTGATCTAGCACACATGTTAAGTTGTGTGGGACAGAGCTAAACCCTCCTTAGTATTCACCAGGATGGGATGAACTGCTTCACTTCTCTGTGGCTCTGTGTGCAGAGAGGGCTCAGAGAGGGAACAATGTCACTGCCTGGCTTCTGGAGGTTTGTCCAACACTTACCCTGTTCCCTTCACCAAGGGAAGTTGTTATGCTTCACCAGTTGTTTGTTATGCAACTGGTGCCCTTCCAACTGCTCCCCTGGTGGTGAAACCCAGAATGAGTGGTTTTCCTGTGTTCTAAGTCCATGTGGGTCCTTTAAGCAGCAAAAATCCAACAGTTTTTTCTACTACCCAACCTGTTCTGGTTTTTACAACCAGAAATAATGGGGATTTATCTTCCCAGTGCTGAGACCCTGGCCTGTACAGTCTGGCCTGGGACAGTGATCATTAGCTCCCAAGGTATGCCTTTTAGTTTTGATCCACCACACATGAACATGGGACTGTCCATTCCACTGCCACTCTGGCCACCTCTCCATACTATACTGTGTGCCCACCCTTCTATGGTACTCTACCTGTCCTACCCATCTGGATAAATGTGGCTTCTTTAAATCTTTGGCTGTTGGACTTCCATATAGCTTGATTTTCTGATGGCTGAGGGTATTATTTATTTTGAGATCTGGCTGTAATTCCTTCTATGGTTGTGTGAGGAAGCAAAGATGTCTACTTATGCCTACATCTTGGCTGGCAGTCCAGTGCCTCAAATTCTTTGCAGCCAGGCAGGTTCCCTCACACCATGAAGTATAAACCTCTGGCAAGAGGAAGGTATGCCCAACCCTCACCTGCAGATCACAAGCTCTGCAGAACAGTAAGGCCAAGTTTAAGGATTCCCTGCCAGGCACATCCACAGGAAAAAGAAAGAGAATTTCCAAAAGATCATTTTCTTAATTTTTTTCACGTGTGACAAACTACACGGGTTCCTCAGATTCTGTTTCACTGAAACTAGCAGAGTAGAGAGACTGGAAATTGGTGAAGCAAGGAGTATTCATAGCCTCACCCAGCCTAGGCCCTTATACAGAGTGCCATTAGTGCTAAGCAGGAAAGTGCTAACCCTATTATACAGACTGGCCCCTCACATAAAATGGATACTTAATTCATCACAACTATACATTATTGAAAATAATCTGGAACAGGCCAAGGCATGTGGTGGAGGGGCAGTGGGGCACACCTACCATCTTCCTTGAAGACTGAAAATGCCTCCCTAGAGACTCAGGGATCACACCCTCCCAATCCCACCAGAAGCTTCCTCAGGAGGCAGGTGGAGGCAGTACATGTGGTGCTGTCAGACATTAGAGGAACCGCCCCTGGAACTTGTGCTGCTTTGTTGTAATTTCGAACAGGCTGCCTAAAGCTAGACTGGGACACCATCTGACATTAACAGAGATGAATCCAGAAAGAGAAGATAGTAGGCAAACACTAAACTCTACTGAGACAAATTCCACCTTATTCTTTTTCATTATCTGTGTTATTTTCCTCCTGCATAGCTTTTTAATATTTTCCTTAATTTTGTTTCCACTATTTTTTCTTTCAGTTTTATTTCAAAACTCATATTTTACTCTTCCTTTTTCTTACTTCATTTTTCTTCTGCCTGTCCTATTTTTGTTTTAAATTTTATTTTTTTCCTTTCTATACCTTGTTTCTATTCCTCACTCTCCCTATTTCTCCCTTCTCCAACCTCTAAAAACTACATTTCTTTTCATTAGTCATCTCACATTTTCCCCTTATTATAATATCTTTATTCACTTTCCACCTTTATTTATCTTTGCAAATTTGGCATTGATATTATAGTTTTTGTGGCACTTCTTCAATTTTATTCCTAGGTATTCACTATTTTTTATTTCAAATCTCATATTTTACTGTTCTCCTACCCTACTCCATTTTGCCTTCCTCCTGCCCTTTCTTATTTTCATTTAAAATTATATTTCCCCTTTCTTAGCTTGGTTTCTAATCCTTACTTTTAATATTTATTTATCCTTGCTATATCATATCAAAATAATTTTTCTTTCCTTTAGACATCTCATAATCTTTTTTCTTTCTTCTTTTTTTCTTATAATATTCTTATTCTCTTTCCACCGTTAGTAATCTTTGCTCATTTGTTGTGGATATTGCAGCATGGTTGTTTTCCTTCAATTCTGTTCCTATTTTTTCACAATGTTTTTATTTTATTTCAAACCTTATATTATACTCTGACTTTTTAACTCCATTTTACCTTATTCATTCCCTTTATTTACATTGTAAAAATTATTTTCCCTTTCTTTGCCTTATTTCTATTCCCTAATTTTATTATTTCTTTTTTTCTACCCTCTCAAAATCATTTTCTTTCTGTTAGTCACCTCATATCATTTTTTCCTTTATAATATTCTTATTCTCATTCTACCTTTACTAATCTTTGCTCATTTGTTTTGATAGTGAGATTGTGGTTAAGGGGTATTTTTAGTAGTGTGGGTTTTATTTGCTGGGTCGTTTAGTTTTTGTTCTGGTAGCACCTGTACAATAAATAGCATATAGGATGTTATAGGGGTTGTGACTCTCAGTTAGCCAGCCAGAGAGGAAAACCCACCAATGAATGAGTCAACGACAACCAAATCCCAATTACAAGAGAGCCACATAAGCTACATAACAGGCATTACTAGAGCATCTAGCACAGGAGATCAAGGAGACTACACCACAGGTTTCCTACCACTCCATGAATACAGGGAGTCAAAGCACATCAATCAAATACACAGAAGCAAACAAAAAGAGTCACTTAAAGTGGGGGGATACAGACAGGACCCCCAATAAAAAAGAAAAAAATCCCCAGAAAAAGGGCTAAGTGAAATTGAGGCAAATAATTTATCAGACATAGACTTCAAAGTAATGGTTATAAGGTAGCTCAAGAAACTCATGAGAACTACAAAGAACTTTATGGGAGCTACAAGAAATTTAGTGGAAACTACCTCAGCATGAAAAAGAACATAGAAACTATGAATAAGATCCAGGAGGAAATGAAGAATACAATATCTGAAATGAAGAATATGCTAGAAGTAACTAAAAGCAGGCTTGATGAAGCAGAAAATTTAATCAGCGAGTTGGAAAACAGGGTAGAAAAAAACACCCAGTTAGAGGAACAAAATGAAAAAAGACCCAAAAAGAATGAAGACAGTTTAAGACAGCTGCAGGACAACATGAAACATAACAAAATTCTCATTATAGGGACACCAGAAGGGGAAGAAAAGGAGAAAAGTGATAAAAAAAAAAACCTGTTCAAAAAATAATGACAGAAAATTTTCTTATCTTGGTGAGGGAAAAAAATCATGCAAGTTCAGGAGTCACAGAAGCTCCCAATCAAAATGAACCTAGTAGCCTGAGGGAAAGCAATAGCCCTGGCCCAAGAAGGGTCTCTCTCTGTCTTGGCCCTTTGGTGCTTAAGCCTGACTGCTGAGTTCTAGTGACCAGATAAACAAGTGAAGGAGACAGCTAGAAATAGTAGATCACTGGCAAAGGAGGGGCGGAGTGGACTAGAGAGATTTGAGGAGAGGCTAGAGGCGAAGGCTTTGGAGAGAGAACTGAGCAAGTAGCTGCTGGGATCTGGTGCTGAGCCAACCACCATACACAGCAATTGTCCTGTTCAGGCAGACCACTCCCCTCCAAGCAGCAGGTACCAGAAGGGAAACAATAGCCCCCACCCCAAGACAGATTCAGCCTGACCCTGT